>NW_017720498.1:0-677 GCF_001865875.1 Lupinus angustifolius | reverse complement strand
TAATAAAGTTTTACGTTGTCTTGACAAGAAATGGCAACCAAAAGTGACTGCAATTGTGGAATCCAAAGACTTGGACTCTATGCCTCTAGCTACATTGTTTGGAAAGCTTCAAGAGCATGAAATTGAATTGGGTCGCTTGACGATGCATGAAGATTCAGACCGGAAGAAGAAGAGCATCACATTGAAGGCTACGACCTCCAAAACAAAAGAAGATAAAGATGATGATGAATCTGACTCCGATCTGGATGATGAAACAATGGGTCTCCTTGTTCGAAAATTCAGTAAATTCATAAAGAGAAAAGGAGGATTCAAAAAGTTTCAAAAGAAAGAAGCGAAGGAATCAACAAACAAAGGCAAGAACACCAAAGATCGCTTCACTTGCCACGAGTACGGAAAAGTAGGACACATGCGATTTTAGTGTCCCAATTATCTGAAAAAGGTTGATTTAGAGAAGAGCACTCACAGGGAATTAAAGTCAAAAAAGGCCTACGTCGTATGGGATGTACCTGAGGAGGAAACGACATCAAGCACCTCTAGTGAGGAAGAGGCCTGGATGTAGTTTGCAAGTGTACACGCAAACGAACCAGGAGAAAAATCATGTTGCAGGATTTTTCTCTCTCTTTCTCTCTTTATTGCTTTAATCGGTTACTTTGTATAGTTGTGTTAATTGATATATT
>NW_017720497.1:0-246 GCF_001865875.1 Lupinus angustifolius | reverse complement strand
GTCAAAAGTGTAAACAAACCAAAAACTGTTTTAAAAAGAAAAATGTGATTTCTACTTCAACGCCTTTGGAGTTACTCCATATGGACTTTTTTGGACCATCACAAATCATGAGTTTTGATGGTAGCTACTATGCTCTAGTTTTTGTTGATGATTTCTCCCGATTTACATGGACATTATTTTTATCCGCAAAAAGCGATGCGTTCAAATCCTTTAAAAATCTTGCTAAGCAAATCCAAAACCAACTTA
>NW_017720496.1:0-549 GCF_001865875.1 Lupinus angustifolius | reverse complement strand
GTGCATACTGCATGTTATGTTATAAATCGAGTACTTCTAAGGCCTAATATAAATAAAACTCCTTATGAACTTTTGAAAGGCCGTAAACCAAACATATCCCATCTTCACGCTTTCGGATGCAAATGTTTCATATTAAATAATGGAAAGCGGGCTTTAGGAAAATTTGATTCAAAAGCCGATGAAGGAATATTTTTGGGGTACTCGATGCATAGCAAAGCTTTTAGAGTCTTTAATAAATATTTAATGCAAGTAGAAGAGTCTATCCATGTACAATTTGACGAATCTTCTCCAAAAGAGAAGAGAAATGTTGGTGTCTGATGATGTTGCATGTGCTTTAGAAGAAGTATACTCAAAAGACGTGGATAATGAGAAAGCAACCAATGAAGAATGTCAGACCAGATCTCAGGAGCATTCAGATATGCCTGCTGTGTGGAAAACCAAGAAAGCTCACCCAATCGACAAAGTAATAGGTGACATATCTACGGGAGTGGTAACCCGTAGTTCCTTACGAAATTTTTGCAATTTTGTAGCTTTTGTATCTCAAATTGA
>NW_017720495.1:0-461 GCF_001865875.1 Lupinus angustifolius | reverse complement strand
TTGGGACTTGGTCCCTAAACCTAAAGATCATCCCGTGATTGGTACCAGATGGGTCTTCAGAAACAAACTTGATGAATCAGGCTTAATCATTCGAAATAAGGCACGCTTGGTGGCCAAAGGCTACAACCAGGAGGAAGGTATCGACTATGACGAAACTTATGCCCCTGTAGCCAGATTAGAGGCCATCAGGATGTTTCTTTCCTTTGCATCTATTATGAATTTCAAATTTTTTCAAATGGACATAAAAAGTGCCTTCCTGAATGGTTACATTCAAGAAGAAGTTTATGTTGACCAACCGCCTGATTTTAAAAATTTTAAATATCCGAACCACGTTTATAAACTTAAAAAGGCACTCTACAGTCTTAAGAAAGCTCCTAGATCTTGGTATGATAGATTAAGTACCTTTCTTTTGGAAAAAGGGTTCAAAAGAGGCTTGGTTGACACAACGCTTTTTATTCGAA
>NW_017720494.1:0-838 GCF_001865875.1 Lupinus angustifolius | reverse complement strand
CATGGGATTATGGTATCCTCGGGACGCCTCACTATCTTTGGTAGGATATTCCGATTCCGATTTCAGCGGATGTAAATTGGATCGGAAAAGCACTAGTGATACTTCTCACTTGTTGGGCAGTTCATTAGTTGCATGACACAGTAAAAAGCAAGTATGTGTTTCTTTGTCCACCGCCGAAGCGGAGTACATTGCCGCTGGTGTGTGTTGCGCTCAAATCCTTTGGATGAAGCAGCAACTTAAGGACTTTGGTCTTAAACTGGAAAAGATCCCCATTAAATGTGATAATACAAGTGCCATAAACCTATCCAAGAATCCCGTTTTGCATTCTAGAACCAAGCATATAGAAATTAGACATCATTTCTTACGTGATCATGTACAAAAAGGTGACTGCGTTCTTGAATTTGTTGAAACCTCTAGACAGTTAGCAGATATTTTCACCAAGCCCCTTCCACGAGATACTTTCTATGTTCTAAGGAGAGAACTTGGAATTCTTGATGAACAATATCTTGATTAAAACTGTTTAGATATTTGCTTTATATCTTGCCTCTATATGTTTATTTGTCTCTCGTTCTAAATGATATATGTTGTAGTGCAAAATTATACCTCATGATAACTTCATTTCATGATTAAAAATGTGTCGGTTAATCCGTTAAAATGCATGCATAAGCCCTCAAGAGTTGAAACCATTATGCTAGCTAAAAACCATTTTTTTACCGTGTTTAATCGATTAAACACTTAGTGTTAATCGATTACCTGGGCATCATTTTCTGGAAAATCAATTTTTACATGATTTTAATCGATTAACCATGCCCGTTAATCGATTAAAACCAGCAGCTTA
>NW_017720493.1:0-978 GCF_001865875.1 Lupinus angustifolius | reverse complement strand
CATATTCCCATTTTCCCCCAAATTAAACCCTAGGTTAGGTTTGCCCAATCCTTCTCTGCTCAGTCCAACATCAATTCGGGTTCTACATTAAAATGGAGCAAGGTCGCGCAAAAAGGTTCAAAACTCCTGCCAATCGTGGACGAAGACCAGAAGCTGGCTCATCCTCCACTCGAGACCGTGGTGACCCATTTTACTCGCTCATTTTTCAAGAGACCCGTTTGGCAAAGTTCCAACGACGCAAACCCACTTATGTGAGGTATGTCGACTTAACCTGGATGGCAGAACAAAATTTAAGTTTTCCGCATTATATGGAGGCTCAGGGAGCCGTTAAATTTATGTAATTAAAGGGACAATTTTACCCTGCTCTAGTTAGGGAATTTTATGCAAATTTCAGATATAAGGATGGTAAATATTGGTCTATGATTTCTGGTAAATTGTTTGAGATTAGTGATGAACTGTTTATGAATGTCGGTGGATTGTCATCTTCGGGTTATGGAATAGGAGATTGCTCATGGGTTAAGGATAACTTTGATCCTACTGAGGTTTATAAGTCATTTCTTAGAGGTCCTCATTTGTATATTCTGGGTCAACTAACCAAGGCTGGGTCATTATCTATTGAGAACAGGCTGCTACATTATGTCATTGCTTATATTCTGGTACAGAGGAACACAAATCATGCGCATCCCACTGTGAATGATTTGTGTTTCATGTACACCTTTAAGAATAATGTAATGATTAATTGGCCTGAGGAAATATTGAAGATTATGAACAGTGTGTCGTTGTCTCAGTCAAAGCTGCTTCCCTACAGTATATTCATTTCACGCATTGTGGATTATTTGCATATCGATGTTTCTGACACCATCATTGTTGAGTATACTGATAAGGATCATCTGGTTGGTGAGAGTCTAATTCATAAAATGGGTATATACAAGTATGGTACTACTTGGCAATACCAGGAGGACTACACTACTATTGATC
>NW_017720492.1:0-1899 GCF_001865875.1 Lupinus angustifolius | reverse complement strand
TATGCCGTTCTCTTTACCTCTTAGTTATTTTATTGTCTAAACAAGCGCATTTGTTCAAGCCACCGAAAATAAAACAGGTAAATGGTTAAATCCCAAATTAATTCATTAACTTCGTTTTATGTTTAACTACATATCTCTGTCTACTTTTGACCTGGGTTATCTTTTTGATAATGTCAAAAGGGGGAGAAAGGTTTTTTGTTGTTTGAGTGTGCAGGTAGGTTGATCGTAATAACTGCTTCCGAAATATTAGCGCATCATATCAATCATTGCCAATACAATCTTCAAGCTAATTCATCAAACAATTGGTGTAGTGTTTTGTCATCATCAAAAAGGGGGAAATTGAAAGTGCGCATGTCAAGACAACACTTTGGAAAGCCTGCTTACTATGTGTTTAGTTTTGATGAGGACAACTTGTGATTATAAGAGCTTGAAGATCATCAACAAATCAGCATGCTTAAGTCTCTAGATTGGTATTAGACTTAGACTAGTAATTAGTTTAGGTTGAGTCTAAGGCTTAGGTAAACTCAATACATGTCTCATATGCATAAAACTTTAAATCATTTTAAGTTTTGAGATATGTCATTTATAATATGTTCATGCATCATATAAATACATGTAATTTGTGCATCCTAGGCATAAACTTAGTATTAAACATGTAAAAATTAAGTGCATAATGTATTTGAGTTTTAAAAATTGAAAATACACTTAGAAATATGGTGTTAATCGATTAAGGCATGATTTAATCGATTAACATAAGTTTTTTAAAAGTTGTTGAAACTAAAAACTTGGAAAAACAGAATCATTTACGTTTTTAAAACATGTTAATCGATTAACCAAGGTCTTAATCGATTAACTAGGCTGCAGAAATGATTCTTTATAAACTGCGTTTTCAGAACTAAAGTCATAACTTGCATGTTGCTTTTTTTAGAGAGTTAGAGCATATTTCGTATTAATTGTTGCATCTATATGACATTGCATTTGTGAGATTAGAAAAGAGAGAATTCTATGCTTTAGGATTGAGAGGCATTTCATGTTTAATTTCTCACTATTTAACCTCACATGTTCATGCATTCATTGATGTTTTTGTGAAGATTTTGCATTCTGTAAAAACAGTTTTCAACTAATACATTGTCATGTTATATGAGACTTGTGTTAGAATTTTAGAGTAAGATTGTTAAATTTGAGCATTGTAATTGTTTTAGATTACTCTATGTTTTTGTCGTGAAAAGTGTTGTAACTTTGGGAATCTCAAGGTGTCCTACCACCAACGAGATTGTGTTGTATCTTCATTAGCTTAGAGTTCTTGATAGAAAGAATAGATTCTTGGCTTGGCTGGGGCTACACCGCAAGAAAGGTTTTCTTGGGCGGTAGGAAGGGAGTCAAACCAAGGAATAAGGTTCTTTAGTTTCAAGTGAATGTCTAAGTGTTCTAATTAGAAGTATTGCTTGTAAAACATTATTTCAATTATAGTGAAGAAAAATCTCCCAGATCAGACGGGAGGCCTGAATGTAGTTTGCAAGTGGACACGCAAACGAACCAGGATAAAAATCGCGTTATGGGATTTTTCTCTCTCTTTCTCTCTTTATTGATTTAATCGGTTACTTTGTATAGTTGTTTTAATTGCTATATTCTGTTTCTATACCATACTGTTATAACTCTGATATATTTGTAAGCTATGTATATTCGTTTCAATCTCGGTTGATTGTCGTGCAAGAAACCAAATATGTCTGTGTAATCTGAGTTGTTTTAATCGATTAAAGTGATTACGTTAATCGATTATTTCTATTCTGTTAATCGATTAATCTAGGGTTATTTCAGCATTAATTGTTGTTTTCGAAAAGCAGATACTCTGACCGCTACACCTATTCAACCCCCCTTCTAGGTGTATTTTAGCCACTG
>NW_017720491.1:0-3071 GCF_001865875.1 Lupinus angustifolius | reverse complement strand
TTTAGTGGACGATGAACCTAAAGACAAGCCTAAAAGTCTATGGACCGATGATGAGCGCAATAGGGTCCAACATAACCTACGCGCCAAAAACATCATCACATCGGCCCTATCCTATGATGAGTTCTTTAGGGTCTCGCAGTGCCAAAATGCAAAAGAGATGTGGGACACTTTACAAGTGACTCACGAAGGCACCAGCGAAGTCAAGCGCACTAGATTAAATGCACTGACCCACGAGTATGAGTTATTTCGCATGTTACCTAGCGAATCAATCAGTGATATGCAAAAGCGATTTACTCATATTGTGAATCATTTAGTTTCTCTAGATAAATATTTTGTCAGAGGAGAATTAACTAATAAAGTTTTACGTTGTCTTGACAAGAAATGGCAACCAAAAGTGACTGCAATTGTGGAATCCAAAGACTTGGACTCTATGCCTCTAGCTACATTGTTTGGAAAGCTTCAAGAGCACGAAATGGAATTGGGTCGCTTGACAATGCATGAAGATTCAGACCGGAAGAAGAAGTGCATCACACTGAAGGCTACGACCTCCAAAACAAAAGAAGATAAAGATGATGATGAATCTGACTCCGATCTGGATGATGAAACAATGGGTCTTCTTGTTCGAAAATTCAGTAAATTCATAAAGAGAAAAGAAGGATTCAAAAAGTTTCAAAAGAAAGAAGCAAAGGAATCAACAAACAAAGGCAAGAACACCAAAGATCGCTTCACTTGCCACGAGTACGGAAAAGTAGGACACATGCGATTTCAGTGTCCCAATTATCTGAAAAAGGTTGATTTAGAGAAGAGCACTCCCAGGGAATTCAAGTCAAAAAAGGCCTACGTCGTATGGGATGTACCTGAGGAGGAAACGACATCAAGCACCTCTAGTGAGGAAGAGGCCTGGATGTAGTTTGCAAGTGTACACGCAAACGAACCAGGAGAAAAATCATGTTGCAGGATTTTTCTCTCTCTTTCTCTCTTTATTGCTTTAATCGGTTACTTTGTATAGTTGTGTTAAATATTCTGTTTCCATACTATACTGGTGTAACTCTCATATTTTGTAAGCTCTGTATATTTGTTTCAATCTCGGTTGATTGTCGTGCAAGAAACTAAATCTGTTTGTATTTTCTAATCTGTTTTAATCGATTAAAGTGATTGCATTAATCGATTATTTGTGTTCTGGTAATCGATTAATCTGGGGTTATTTCAGTATTAACTTTTGTTTTCGAAAAGCGGATACTCTGACCGCTACACCTATTCAACTCCCCCCCCCCTTCTAGGTGTATTTTAGCCACTGATACCTAACATGGAGGCGTTCACGAACCATATGACAATCAATGTCACTTTGCTTGGTTCTCTTATGGAAAAATGAATTAGCTGCAATGTGTCTTGCTGAGTCATTGTCATAATAAAGGAGAGCTAGTTTAATGAAAGGAATTTGGAAATTGAGGAGCAAATAGGCGAGCTACTGAATTTCACAGTTCTTGATCTTGATTGCTTGAGATGTATTATATCTATTCAATGTTGTTTTAATTACTGTGCAAATTGCATGTCTAATCATTCTGTTCTGTGCAATAGTTAATTGATTAAACCCTGATGTTAATTGATTAATTGGGCAGTTTTCCAGCAGTTGGGTTTTGGTTCAAGAAGCGGTGATTGTTAACCGCTACCCCTATTCAACCCCCTTCTAGGTGTTCCTAGACCACTAATACCTAACAAGTAGTATCAGAGCTAGTACGACGTGTTAGCTCTATCGCATTTGCATGATCTGAAAGGAATTAAAATGGGTTCCACCAACCCCTTTGGCGGTGATGGCACATCCATTAACCGCCCTCCCGTATTCAGTAGCGAGGGTTACGCCTACTTGAAAGTCCGAATGAAAATATTCATTGAGGCTATTGATTCGGATATTTGGGAATCCGTAATCAGTGGCCCCTTCGCCCCACTTCACTTTGTGGATGGCGAGTCGAGAGAAAAGCCAAAAAGCTTATGGACCGATGAGGAGTGCGAGAAGGTCTAGTTCAACCTTCGCACCAAGAACATCATTACCTCGGCCCTATCCTACGATGAAGTTTTTCGGGTGTCTCAATGTCAAAGTGTCAAGGAAATGTGGGACACTTTACAAATGACTCACAAAGGCACTAGCGAAGTCAAGCGCACCCGACTAAATGCGCTAACTCACGAATACGAATTATTTCGTATGCTACCGAGTGAATCAATCGGCGATATGCAAAAACGATTCACTCATATTATTAACCATCTTATTGCTTTAGATAAGGTGTTCACCAAAGGAGAGCTCACTAATAAAGTCTCACGATATCTTGACAAGAGATGGCAACCTAAAGTAACAGCAATCATGGAGTACAAGGATCTAGACTCCATGCCTTTGGCAACACTTTTTAGAAAGCTTCAAGAGCATGAGATGAAACTTGGGCGTTTGATAATGCATGAGGAGTCTGATCACAAAAAGAAGGGAATATCTCTCAAAGCTTCAACATCACAACCCATTGAAGAGATAGATAATGACGACTCCGATTCAGACATTGACGAGGAAACACTAAACCTCCTAGTACGAAAATTGGGAAATTACTTGAAGAAGAAAGGAGGACTTAGACGATTCCAAAAGAAAGAAGCGCGTGAATCAACAAAGAAAGGCAAGACAAAGGAGCGCTTCACTTGCCATGAATGTGGTAAGCCAGGATACATGAAGTATCAGTGCCCCACTTACCTGAAAAGAGTTCATTCAGAGAAGAGAAATCCATGGGACTTCAATTCAAAGAAAGCATACATCGTCTGGGATGTACCAGAGGAAGAAACAACATCAAGCACCTCATATGAAGAGGAGACCGTGAAGCTGTGCTTAATGGCTATATCAAATGAGGCTTGCGGATCAGGTAGCAAGGATACTACAGATAAGGTATACTCTAACACATCTTCTTCTTCTTCTGACTCTCCCTCATATGAAATACTATATAGTGCTTATGTTGAGATGCATGAAGAACTTAAAAAATTAGCAAAGTTAAGTAACGAGAGAAAAAAAATAATCTTGCTAAACCAACAAAAAATAATTC
>NW_017720490.1:0-1717 GCF_001865875.1 Lupinus angustifolius | reverse complement strand
TTCCTGCGCTTCATGCGATTGCTCGAATAATAATTTATGTCAAAATACTACTTGTGAGGCTTGCGAGGACTTGAAAAACGGAAAATTTTAAACTGAATGAAAAACTCACAAATAGTAAAAACCAATTAGACATTCTGCTTAGAAAAACAAGAAACGTTGGTTATCATACTGGATTAGGATATGTTCCCCCATCCCATAAAAATAGACCATATAGGAGACCTTTAACACGTCAATATAAAAATTCAAATAAGAAAAGTAGAGTTCCTACATGCCATTACTGTGGCACTTATGGCCATACTTCTGATTCCTATTATATGAGGAGATATGGGATACCCAGTGGTGTTTACGCTTGGGTAAGAAAGGGAGATAACTCCCTAGTCACTAACAAAAAAGGACCCAACATAATTTGGGTACCTGAGTCTAGCAGGTGATCTATATTACGGGTATGTCTTCGAACACACGGACAAAATTCGTATCTTGATCGCGGCTATTCGAGACATATGACTGGGGACAAGACAAAATTCCTAGACTTGTCATTGAAAGAAAAGGGATTCGTCACCTATGAAGACAACAACAAAGGAAAAATCTTGGGCGCCGGGAAGATTGGCAACTCAACCCACACAATAATCGAGAACGTTCTCTACGTAAAAGGTTTGGAACACAATTTATTGTGTCTTTTGATTACGACTGTTGTATCATTCGTGATGAATTATCTAATAACATTAAGTTTTTCGGGTATCGGGTAAATAATATTTATATGGTTAATCTAGAGGATATCACTTCCTTTTTCTCAAAATGTCTTATTTCAAAAGAAGATGACATATTGCTTTGGCATAGTCGCATCGCTCATATACATGTGAAGCATTTAGAAAAATTATCGAAAAATAATTTAGTAATCGGTCTTTCAAAACTCAATTTTAAAACTCAAGATTCTTGTGAGATGTGTCAGAAATGTAAAAAAGTCAGGAATTCTTTTAACAAAAAGAATGTGATATCCACTACTAGATCATTGGGGCTTCTCCATATGGACCTGTTTGGACCATCACAAATTATGAGTTTTTGTGGGAGTTATTACGCCTTAGTTATTGCCGATGATTTTTCTAGATTCACTTGGACTTTATTTTTAGCATCAAAGAGCGATGCTTATAAATCTTTTAAATGTCTAGCCAAGCAAATCCAAAACCAGTCTAACCTAAAGATTATTTACATTCGATCCGACCATGGCGGAGAATTCCGCGGAGAATTCGAGAATCATATATTTAATAAGTTCTGTAATAAACATGGTATTATGCATCAGTTCTCAGCTCCACGTACCCCTCAACAAAATGGAGTTGTTGATGGGAAAAATAGAGTTCTAGAGGAACTCGCAAGGACTATGCTAAATGAAAGCAAGGTCTCAAAGTATTTTTAGGCTGATGCTGTGTGTTCACACAGCATGTTATGTAATAAATATAATATTACTTAGACCTACTTCTTCAAAAACACCTTATGAAATTTTTAAAGGTCGAAAACCAAATATTGCTCATCTTCATGCTTTTGGTTGCAAATATTTTATTTTGAATAATGGAAAAAAAAATAGGAAAATTTGACTCAAAATATTATGAGAGCATATTTTTAGGATATTCATTACATAACAAGGCATTCCGTGTATTTAATAAATATACCATGCAAGTAGAAGAGTCTATTCATGTTCATTTTGACGAATCTTCTCCAAAAG
>NW_017720489.1:0-35604 GCF_001865875.1 Lupinus angustifolius | reverse complement strand
TCCCGTTATTGGCACCAGATGGGTCTTCCGTAATAAGCTAGATGAATCTGGCTTAATAATTAGAAATAAGGCTCGCCTAGTGGCCAAAGGCTACAACCAGGAGGAGGGCATCGATTATGATGAGACCTACGCTCCTGTAGCCAGACTTGAGGCCATTAGGATACTCTTGACATTTGCATCAGTCATGAACTTTAAACTTTTTCAAATGGATATTAAAAGTGCCTTTTTAAATGGATATATTCAAGAGGAGGTGTACGTAGACCAACCACTAGGGTTTGAAAACTTCAAATACTCAAACCATGTATATAAACTCAAGAAAGCCCTCTATGGCCTAAAATAGGCTCCCAAAGCCTGGTACGATGGATTGAGTTCGTTCATTCTAGAAAAAGGGTTCGAAAGAGGTTTGGTCTACACCACTCTATTCATCTGTATATCTGATAATCATGTTTTACTCGTACAAATATATGTTGACGATATTATCTATGGATCTAGTAATGACATCCTTTGTAAGGAGTTTTCTGAGTTGATGCAGGGAGAGTTTGAGAAGTCGATGATGGATGAGCTGCCCTTATTTCTTGGACTTCAAATCAAACAAATGGAAAGTGGCATCTTCATCCATCAGTCAAAATATTGCAAGGAGTTATTGAAGAAGTTCGACATGGAGCAGTGTAAGGATGCATCTACACCTATGGCATTTGCATGTTATCTGGACAGAGATGAAAAGGGAAAAGCGATTGAGGTAACCAAATATCGCGGGATAATCGGCTCCTTCTTGTATTTAACTGCCAGTCGCCCTGATATTATGTTAAGTGTTTGCATGTGTGCTAGGTTTCAAGCTTTGCCAAAAGAGTAACATTATATTGTTGTGAAACGTATGATGAGATATCTAAAAGGAACTATTCATATGGGATTATGGTATTCTAGGGATGTCTCTCTATCCTTGGTAGGTTATTCCGATTCCGACTTCGATGGGTGTAAGTTGGATCGTAAAAGCACTAGCGAGACTTGTCACCTATTAGGCAGCTCTCTAGTTGCATGGCACATCAAAAAGCAAACGTGCATTGCTTTGTCCACTGCTGAAGCGGAATACATTCCTGCTGGCGTGTGTTACGCTCAAATCCTTTGGATGAAGCAGCAACTTATTTGTTTTTTGTAGCTATGTATGACAACATGAAATATTGTTGATACCTATCCTTATAAGAAATAAGGAATCAATGTTACTTAGTTCTTAATAAAATCTGTTTGTTGATTAAGTGATTTTTTATTAGGAGCAGAAGTAGCATAGCATAACCGTCCAAAGGATGAATTGACGAAAAGAAGTCGACATTAACGACCCTTCCTCCATCCATAATTTAAGTAGTCTTTCTTAAAAACAATTAAGTGAAAATATCTATTTAATTTTGATATTTATTTATTAGAGAAAGGTAATTTTTATTTTTGTTGTTATTGTTGTTAATTGTTAATTTAATTAATAAATTTATTTTAATTTTATTTTTGTTATTGTTGTTGTTAATTGTTATTTAATACGATCATTCGAAGATGATATGAGGATGATAAGTAATATCACCATCTTCCTCCATATTTGAGTAATCCCAAAAAAAGTTATATATTTAGTAAATGATTAGTATAAAAATTGTCATGTAAAAAATATTTTTTTGGAGCAAATAATTTTTTTATTGTCATTTTTATTTAATTTTTAAGTATAATAAAAGGTTGTGATTATTTTTATTAATGACACATTTTATTTATTTAATTATGGAAAATAGCTCTTATTCAGTAGCTAAACTTGTAACATTTATTATTCATGTTTATTTATAATTAATTTAAATGAAAAACAAAAACATAAATGAGTAAATGAGGGAATCAGAAAATATCAGGTCAAACAAAATATGTGGAAACCTAGAATTATAGAGCCATGTGTCACTTTATCACTAGATTGTGTAGCTGTAGTGCTAATGGGGGACAATGGAGTGGCGGCTTTCAAATCAGAGTACTATGTATGGCGTGTTGGGGTTGGCCGATGATTTTTTGGGGCACCGACTTCAGCCGATAAGGAAGTGTGCCGCACTGCTATTGTTTCTCCTCATTTAGCGGTTGTCACGTGTAGAGACAACATTCAACACACATTGATTGCATGATGATGATGCTGGATAACACAGTGATTGTGTCAGATGAAAAAGAAAATGAAGTGTAGTTCGACGCTTGCTTTGAGGTAAATGTAAACTTAAAAAAATTTGTTTTTTCTTGGTGCCCCACTTCGTAACCTCAAACCCATATCTACTATCTTAATAAGAAAAGAGAGGTTGTTGAAATTATAAAAGTAGACATTCTACATCAGTGACAAGTGTACAGAGTAGAGGTTATTTCTGTCAAATTTATTGGGATGCTGGAATTACTAAACTAGACACTCTATATTGAGACAACTATCCAAAGAAGAGCTTATTTTTTTCAGATTCAATTAAAATTATGGAAATGTCATAAAGAAGAGGTAATTTCTTTCATCTTTATCTTCTACTAATTCATCACATTGTTTCTCTTTAAACTACACATTATTTCTCATGTTTTCAATTTTTGTTCAACAAATACACCAACTTCAACTATCAAATTAACTCACATGTATCATTTTTCGTTATTTTCTATTTTACTTCATCCTTTTCCTAACTATTTCTCTTATTTTCAATTTTAGATTAACAAATCAATCATATTCAACTGTCAAACCAACTCATATGAGATTGATTATTATATTTTGAGATTGAATTTTTCTTTAATGTTTACTATTTTGTAACAGTCAAAACATTAAAGCAATTAATATATATATTAAAGTTGATCTTATGGTGTGCCTCTGATTATTTAATGTTCACAATATTATTTTCTAGTAGAATAACTGAATGAGAATATGGTGTGCCTCTCATTTATTTCTTTGTTTAAAATAGTAACATTATGAAATAACATTAAAAAATAAATAATTGTTTTATAGGTCACAAGACAAAAAATCAATGATAACCAAAGTTAAGATAATTAAAATTATTTTTGAACATACTTGATGCTTAAACAGTTACTGATTTGTAATTATGAAAATTAAATTTGCGTTGCAGAAATGTTACTAATTTATTTTTACTACCAATATTATTCAAATTTCAAAACTTTGAAATCATTATATTTGAATTTAAAAATAAAATGATTATTAGAACAGAAACATAATCATATCTACTTCATAATTATGTAACATATAAGAAATTCAATGTTAGAAAAACTAACAAATATTTTATGTGTTATACATATTTTTTTAAATGTAGCAAAACATAGAAAAAATTAAAGAAATGTATAAAAACTAAAAATAGTGATATAAAACGAAGATACAAAATGTTACTTTATTCAACCAAATTTAATTAAAAAGTAGTTACTGACTAGAAAATAAAAATTAAGTAAAATTATAAAATAAATATAATACTAAAAATAAAATATAAATAGAGAATATCTCGATAGATTATATCTATATTATGTAGTTTTGTTTATGATTTTAGTTTTTATGCATTATCAATATTAGAATATGATAAAAATGAATTTCTTAGTGTTTTTAGGAATCGGCTTTAATTCTAAAAATCATTGATTTTATTTTAATAATTAATTAATTTAGGAATCATCTATTAATTTAGATGTATTCATTAACAATTAGCTTTAACTATATGGTAAGAATTAAACTGATGTATGTTTCGGCTTTAAAATTCAAATGACTAGTATAACTAAAATATAATTATATTTATTTCATAATTATGTAACACACAAGAAATTCAATGTAAAAAATGTTAGGTATCAGTGGCCTAGGAACACTTAGAGAGAGGTTGAATAAGTGTAGCGGTTATCAGTCACCGTTTCTTGCACCAAAACCCAATTCTGGAAACAGTCCAGTTAATCGATTAACACCTAGTCTTAATCGATTAAAACATGCACAGAACAGAATGATCAGAGAGGCAAATTGCACAGTTGTTTAAAATCAATTGAACAGAGATAAAGCAGATATTATTAAGCACTATTAATAACCATATGGCAGTGAACAATTATGCAAAATATCAGCTATTACATCAAATTGAAACAGCAAGAAAAGTAAAGAATATTTAAGGAGAGAACAAGGAGCAAAGATGGATTTTTATCCTGGTTCATTTGTGGTCCATTACGAACTACATCCAGGTCTCCCCTTCTGATCTTGGGAGATTTTCTTTTTCATAATATTGAATATATGTATGATCACCACACCAATTAAATTTACAAAAACATAGGATGCTTCTTTCTTGAAATCTAGAACACCTAAACCCTAGGTTTGACTCTACCTATCGCCTAAGAAAACCTTTCTCGTGAAACATCCCCATCCAAGATTCTTGTTCTCAGATAAAGACCTCCTAGTCTCGGTGAAGAATCCCAATCTCTATGGTGGTACAACACCAAGAGATCAATCCAAAATACACAAAAACAGATTAAAACAGCAAGGTATTATTAGCACAAGCCATCAAGAAAATGTGAGTTAATCAAAAACAATAATCTATTATATCTCTCTAACAATCTTTACAAATAATGCATGAACATGTGAGCAAGATAAGGATGAGCATAAGAATGTGAAAAACAGTATGCAAATCAAAAATCAATTAAGCATGGTAACTCTCTTCCTCACACATGCAACTCTCTTGCAAAAGCAGAATACAAAATGAAATATGCTCTCTAAAATCAATCATATACAATGGAATGCAATGTTGCAGTTTTCTGGAAGTTGCCTCTATTTATACTAGGCTGTTTTTACACTTGGACTCGTTGCAAATAGTTAAACGGTTAAAACAAAAATCAGTTATAACAAAAAACAGACTTGTTAATCAATTAAGGCAACATGTTAATCGATTAACCACTGCAACAGAATTGAAACAGAATACAGTTCTAACAGAAATATTGATATAACAGAAAAGCACTTGAGTTAATCGATTAAATCACCACGTTAATCGATTAACTAGCATATTAAGATATGTGGTTCAAATGTAAACTTCTCATATGTTATGCTTAACTCATATACATGTTTTAGCAATTATATTATGCCTAATATGCACATATAACATGTATGATTAATGCATGAACATACAATTAACTAGATGATATGTCTCATGGATGTGATATGACAATTAAAATGGCTTAAGAGACTTGCACCTAGGTTCACCTCACCTATACTCACTTACTACGGCACACATCCCAGACTACTTAGAATAATGACTCTATTTCTATCCTAGTCTAGATATGACCAAATGAGCTTTAGGCATGTTGATTGTTGAGTCATCTTCAACCTTTAATAGAACATTGTCTTTATCAAAACATAGACAAAGCATTGCTAGTGCTATCCTTGACAATTTGCACTTTCAATCTCCCCCTTTTTGATGATGACAAACACCACAACAAATTGTTTGAAACGTTTGATGAATTACCTTGACGATGAGTTTGCATAATGGTTGTTATTCAAACTTTCAAAGTTGAAGCACCTTTGCTCCCCCTTAGTTAAGCAATTTTATTATGGAAGCTATATACAACAACCTGCAAAAGCTATTATAACCTGCAAAATACATTTAACACAACAAGCAACATTTCTCCCCCTTTTGACATTATCAAAAAGATACAAGTATTCAATTCTAGTCAAAAGTCAGAAGAGATATTAGAGTTATGACAGACTGTAATTAATCAATTAATTTTGGGCGATTAATCAATCAACCAGCTGTAAGAAGCTTGAACAAATGCACATTTATACATCACTTAATCGATTAACAGCAGGGCTTAATCGATTAAATGGACAGCAAACAACAATATAACAGTTTTAATGGCATGAAAGGCTATGTTTACTCAAATTAAGCATGGAATGATTAAGCATTTGATATATTTGAGCAGCTAGCAGCAAGCATAAGCATTCAACATTGATACATATACCAAACATAATCAAGATCCATTAAACATACGAGTATATTATTTGCAACATAATTACCATTCAAGCATGATTAAGAAAATTTGAAATCATTATAAGGCATTTTCAAATTTAGAAGCAGTAATTCAACAGAAGATTAGAGTTATTACAATCCATAGAAAGCAAAAGCATGAAAGAAAATAAAAGTTCTCAAGAGGGAACAAGGAACAACAATGTCCATTAGCTAGGAAGGATAAAATGAAAGCTCTAAGGAATCCTAACTAGGGATGAGATGGAGGGTTTTCGTTGTCAAGAATCATCGAGCTACCACCATCCTTGATGAGGGTACTCAGCTTGTTGAACTCAGCACACAGCCTTCTGTTTTGAGAGTCAGCAATTGTGTGAACATAATTCCTCAAGGATTGGTAATGGTTGTCAATATAGGCATTCTGACACTCCTCAAAATTCTCCATATTTGTATGATATGAGTCCTTCAGAGACTAAAAGTGAAGATCCATCTTGTTGTTGAGACGTTGTTCCATAGCATCCAAGTAGTCTTGTCCAAAAGCAGGTTCTTGTGATGCATGACCAGAAGACTCCCCCTAAGTAGCATCAATAGGCTCTTGATTATTATCTTGATCATCCTCACCAGAGGGGTCAAGATTCACAGTGTTAAAGTCCTCTTGATATTGCCATGTGTTGTCGTACTTGTATCTGAAACATCAATATGCAAATAATTAATAATTCGCGAAATGAAGATACTATAAGGAAGCAACCTTGATTGTAACGTGGAGACGTTGTACATGACCTTTAGAATCTTGTCAGGCCGGTTAATCATTATGTTCTCCTTCACAACAAACATGAACCTCAAATCCTTCACTGTAGGTTGTGCATGATTTGTGTTCCTCTGAATCAGAATATAGGCAATCGGATAATGTAGGAGCCTATTCTCTACGGACAACGACCCAGCTTTGGTTAACTCACCCTGAACATATAACTGAGGTCTACGCAAACAAGACTTATACATTTCAGCAGTATCAAAAGAATTGTTGTTTGACCAACCACAGTCACTTAAACTAGCACCAGTACATGATAAACCACCCACGTTCATAAAAATGTCTTCATTAATCTCAAACATTTTTCCAGCAATCATTGACCAATACTTTCCATCTTTGTATCTAAAGCTGGCATAATACTCCCTAACTAGAGCAGAGTATATATTTCCTTTTAATTCCAAGAAGGGGGCAGCCACTTGAGCTGGCAAACCATGTGGAAAGTCGAAGTTCTGTTCCGCTAACCAAGTCAAATTAGCAAATCGAATGTATGTTGGTTTTCTCCCCTGAAATTTGAGCAACCGAGTTTCTTGCAGAATCAGTGAATATTACGAGTTCCCACGGTCTTGCCTTGCTTGTTGAGATGGCACGACTTTTAGGACATGCGGTGGACGTTGAGCGGTTGTCTTGACTCTCTTAGCACTTCCTCTCCCCATTGATATTGAAACTGAACCATGATGAAGGTTTAATGGAGGGGTGAGGGAAACCTAATGTAGGGTTTTCAATTTGGGGAAAACGGATTCCTTGGAAATTGGAGATGGAGAAGCCGGATTATGGAGTGGAAATGGAGTAGGATGATTCGGTTTGGGCTAGGTTAGAGCTTAGGGATGATGTTTGACTTGTTCCTCTGAGATTTGAGAGAAAAATGGATGAATTGCGTTTTGAAAAATGCCCAGAAACGCTTCTGTTTATGATATACTGATGTCGCTAATTGATTAACATCATTACTTAATCAATTAAGCTGAGTTAAAAAGGCTAGGTTTCAAAAAATTTACCCAGGTAATCGATTACCTGATGACCTTAATCAATTAAATGCATCAGATACAACATTTTGGATGTTTTTAAAGATATGAAGGGATTTCAAACTCTTTATTAAATCAGTTTTTAGCAATCACATATATATATAAGGCTTTTATATATAGAATCATGGATTATACAAGGAATAATTAGCATTCAAAATGTTTTCATTTTAAATCATACAAGCCAAATAAGTCATGCAAGGCAATTTACATAAGCTCAATCAAGATAATTTTCATCAAGGATTCCTAGTTCTCTTCGAAGAACATAGAAAGTATCCCGTGAGAGGAGCTTGGTGAAAATATCCGCTAATTGCTTAGATGTTTCAACAAATTCTAACACACAATCACCTTTTTGAACATGATCACGCAAAAAATGATGCCTTATTTCAATATGCTTGGTTCTTGAATGCAAGACGGGATTCTTGGAGAGGTTCATGGCACTTGTGTTATAACACTTAATAGGGATCTTTTCTAATATGAGTCCAAAGCCCTTAAGTTGCTGCTTCATCCAAAGGATTTGAGCGCAACACACGCCAGCGGCAATGTATTCCGCTTCAGCAATAGACAAAGCAACGCATGCTTGCTTTTTACTATGTCATGCCACTAAGGAACTGCCTAATAGGTGACAAGTCCCACTAGTGCTTTTTCGATCCAACTTACACTCAACGAAGTCGAAATCGGAGTAACCTACCAAGGATAAGGAGACATCTCTAGGATACCATAATCCCATATTTATAGTTCCATTTAAATATCTCATGATACATTTTACAACAATATAATGTGATTCTTTTGGCAAAGCTTGAAATCTAACACACATACAAACGCTGAACATAATATCAGGGCGGCTAGCAGTTAAGTACAATAAGGAGCCGATAATCCCACGATATTTAGTTACCTAAATCGCTTTCCCCTTTTCATCTTTGATAAGATAACATGCGGACGCCATAGGTGTATATGCATCTTTGCAATGCTCCATATCGAACTTCTTTAGTAATTCTTTGCAGTACTTTGATTGATGAATGAAGATGCCACTTTCCATTTGTTTAATTTGAAGCCCAAGGAAGAATGCCAGCTCACCCATCATCAACATCTCAAACTCCCCCTGCATCAACTCAGAAAATTCCTCACAATTGATGTCATTAGTATATCCAAAGATAATATCATCAACATATATTTGTGCAAGTAAAACATGATTATCTAATCTATAGATAAAGAGAGTGGTGCCCACCAAGCCTCTTTCGAACCCTTTTTCAATTAGGAACAAACTCAATCTATCGTATTAGGCTCTAGGAGCCTTTTTTAGGCTATAGAGGGCCTTCTTGAGTTTATACACATAGTTCGGGTATTTGACGTTTTCAAACCCTGCTGGTTGGTCTACGTACACCTCCTCTTGAATATAGCCATTTAAAAATGTGCTCTTAACATCCATTTGGAATAGTTTAAAGTTCATGATTGATGCAAAAGCCAATAGCATCCTAATTGCCTCAAGTCTGGCTACAAGAGCGTAGGTCTCATCATAATCTATGCCCTCCTCCTGGTTGTAGCCTTTGGCCACTAAGCGAGCCTTATTTCTTATTATTAAGCCAGATTCATGTAGCTTATTACGAAAGACCCATCTGGTGCCAATCACAAGATGATCTTTTGGTTTGGGGACCAAGTCCCACACATTATTTCACTCAAACTAGTTTAGCTCTTCTTGCATAGATATACCCCAGTGTACATTGTCGATGGCTTCACCGATGGTCTTTGGCTCTATTTGGGATACGAATGCAACAACATTACAGAAATTACGTAAAGAACTACGGGTTACCACCCCTGTAGATATGTCACCTAACACCTTATCGAGTGGATGATCCTTTTTGGTTTTCCATGCAATAGGCATGTCCTGATGTTCATATTCTACTATTTGCTCAGCATCTTCTTGTTGGATTTGATTCATGTCCTTGGATTGCACTTCTTCTAGTGTACCTGAAATGTCATCAGAAAAGACATTTCTCTTCTCTTTTGGAGAAGATTCGTCAAAATGAACATGAATAGACTCTTCTACTTGCATGGTATATTTATTTGAAATGTCATCAGAAAAGACCTTTCTCTTCTCTTTTGGAGAAGATTCGTCAAAATGAGCATGAATAGATTCTTCTACTTGCATGGTATATTTATTGAACACAAGAAAATCCTTACTATGTAATGAATATCCTAAGAATATGTCTTCATCAGCCTTCGAGTCAAATTTTCCTACAGATCTTTTTTCGTTATTTAAAATAAAACATTTGCATCTGAATGCATGAAGATGAGCAATATTCGGTTATCGACCTTTAAATATTTCATAAGGTGTTTTCGAAAAAGTAGGTCTGAGTAGTATTCGATTCATTACATAACAGGCAGTGTGAACTACATCAGCCCAGAAATATTTTGGAGCGTTGCTCTTGTTTAGCATAGTCCTCACGAGTTCCTCTAGAAATCTATTTTTCCTCTCAACAACTCCATTTTGTTGAGGAGTACGGGGAGCTGAGAACTGATGCATGATGTCATGCTTATTACAAAACTTATTAAAATTATGATTTTCAAATTCTCCGCCACAGTCGGATCGTATGTAAATTATTTTCAGGTTAGACTAGTTTTGGATTTGTTTGGCTAGACATTTAAAAGATTTATATGTATCGCTCTTTAATGCTAAAAATAAAGTCCATGTGAATCAAGAAAAATCATCAACAATTACCAAAGCGTAATAACTTCCACCAAAACTCATAATTTACGACGGTCCAAACAAATCCATATGGAGAAGCTCCAAAGGTCTAGTACTGAATATCGCATTCTTTTGATTAAAATAATTCTTTACTTGTTTATATTTTTGACATATGTTACAAGAATTCTGAGTTTTAAAATCGAGTTTTGGAAGACCGATAACCAAATTATTTTTAGATAATTTTTCTAAATGTTTCACATGAATGTGAGTGACACGTCTATGCCAAAGCCATATATCATCTTCTTTTGAAATAAAACATTTTGAAAATAAGGAAGTGATATCCTCGAGATTAACCATATAAATATTATTTACACGATATTCGAATTTTTTTATATTATTAGATAATACGTCACAAATTATACAACAATCAGAATCAAATGACACACAATTACCTTCGTCACATAGTTGGCTGATGCTCAATAGATTATGTTTCAAACCTTCTACGTATAGAACGTTCTCGATTATAACATGAGTTGAGTTGCCAATATTTCTGGTGCCTGAGATTCTTCCTTTGTTGTTATCTCCATAAGTGACGAAACCCTTTTCTTTTAATGACAAGTCTAGGAATTTTGACTTGTCTCCAGTCATATGTCTCGAACAGCCGCTATCAAGATACCAGTTTTGCCCATGTGTTTGGAGACATACCTGCAAAATAGATCACCTGCTAGTTTCAGGTACCCAAATTATGTTGGGTCCTTTTCTGTTAGTAACAAGGGAGTTATCTCCTTTTCTTACCCAAGCGTAAACACCACTAGGTATCACATATCTCCTGGTGTCGCAGGAGTGAGAGGTGTGACCATATGTGCCACAATAAAAACATGTAGGGACTCTACTATTCTTATTAGACTTTTTATATGGACGAGTTAGAGGTCTCATATATGGTCTATTTCTATGGGATGGGGGAACATACCCTAATCTAATGTGGTCACCAACGTTTCTCGTTTTACTAAGCAGGGTGTCTAATTGGTGTTTACTATTTGTAAGTTTTGCGGGTTTTTCATTTACTTTAAAATTCTCGTTTTTCAAGTCCTCACAAAACTCACAAGTAGTTGTTTGACATAAATTACTTTTAGAGCAGTCGCAAGAAGTACAAGAAAATATTAGATCTAAAGTTTCATTTTCAAATTTTAGCTCATCAAATTCTTTTTGTAATTGAATTATTTTCTGATCATTTAGCAAAATTATTCTTTTTCTATCATCACTATTTTTTGCTAATTTCTTAAGCTCTTCATGCATCTCAACATAAGCATCATATAAAACATCATATGAGGGAGAATCAAAGGAAGAGGATGATGTGTCAGAATATACCTCATTTGTAGCATCATTACTACCTGATCCGCAAGCCTCATCTGTTATGGTCATTAGGCACAACTTTGTGGTCTCCTCTTCATCCGAGGTGCTTGATGTTGTTTCTTCCTTTGGTAAATCCCAAACAATATATGCCTTTTTTTATTTGAAGTCCAGGGGAGTGCTCTTCTCTGAATCAATCTTCTTCAAGTAAGTGGGACAATGAAACTTCATGTGACTCGGCTTACCACATTCATGGCAAGTGAAGCGCTTCTTGTTCTTGCCTTTCTTAGTTGATTCTCGCGCTTCTTTCTTTTGAAATCGCCTAAATCCTCCTTTCTTCTTTAGAAACTTTCCAAATTTTCGCACTAGAAGGTCTAGCGTTTCTTCATCAATGTCTGAGTCAGTATCGTCATTATCCATCTCTTCAGTGAGTTATGATGTTGTACCTTTAAGATATATACCTTTCTTTTTCTGATCAGACTCCTCATGCATGGTCAGACGTCCAAGCTCCATCTCATGCTCTTGAAGCTTTCCGAACAGTGTTGCCAATGGCATGGAATCTAGATCATTGGACTTTATGATTGCCGTCACTTTAGGTTGCCATCTCTTGTCAAGACAGCGTAAAACTTTATTAGTGAGTTCTCCTCTAGTAAACATTTTATCTAGAGCAATAAGATGATTAATAATGTGAGTGAATCGCTTTGGCATGTCGCCAATCGATTCACTCGCCAACATACGAAATAATTCATATTCATGTGTCAGCGCGTTTAGCCTGGCGCGCTTAACCTCGCTAGTGCTCTCGTGAGTCACTTCTAAAGTGTACCACATTTCCTTGGCACTTTGACATTGACACACCCGAAAGAATTCATCGTAAGATAGGGCCAAGGTAATTATATTTTTGGTGTGAAGGTTGAACTGGACCTTCTTGCACTCCTCATCGATCCATAAGCTTTTGGGATTTTCTTTCGGTTCACCATCCACTAAGTGAAGTGGGACGAATGGACCACTACGGATTCCCAAATCTCTGAATCAATAGCCTCTATGAATATCTTCATTCAGACTTTCCAGTAAGTGTAACCCTCGCCACTGACTATGGGAGGGCGGTTAATGGATGCTTCATCACCGCAAAAGGGGTTGGTGGAACCCATTTAAATTCCCTAAGGATCACGCGGATATGGTTGATCTAGCACGCCACACTAGCTCTAATACCACTTGGTAGGTATCAGTGGCCCAGGAACACCTAGAAGGGGGGTTGAATAGGTGTAGCGGTTATCAATCGCCGCTTCTTGCACCAAAACCCAATTCTGGAAACAACCCAGTTAATCGATTAACAACTAGTCTTAATCGATTAACACATGCACAGAACAGAATAATCAGATAGGCAAATTGCATAGTTATTTAAAATCAATTGAACAGAGATAAAGTAGATATTATTAAGCATTATTAATAAGAATATGGCAGTGAACAATTATGCAAAATATCAGCTATTAAATCAAATTGGAACAGCAATAAAAGTAAAGAAGATTTAAGGAGAGAACAACGTGCAAAGATAGATTTTTATACTGGTTCGTTTGCGGTCCACTACAAACTACATCCAGGCTTCCCCTTATGATCTTGGGAGATTTTCTTCTTCACAATATTGAATATACATATGATCACACACACCAATTCAATTCACAAAAACATAGGACGCTTCTTTCTTGAAATCTAGAACACATAAACCCTTGGTTTGACTCTACCTATCGCCTGAGAAAACCTTTCTCGTGAAATAGCCCCATCCAAGATTCTTGATCTCAAATCAAGACCTCCTAGTCTCGGTGAAGAATCTCAATCTCTATGGTGGTACAACACCAAGAGATCAATCCAAAATACACAAAAACAGATTGAAACAACAAGGTATTATTAGCACAATAATGTTTGAAATATTACAAGTAAAATACCTTAAGACTAACTCACTCACAAATCACACAAGCCATCAAGAAAATGTGAGTTAATCAAAAACAGTAATCAATCATATCTCTCTAACAATCTTTACAAATAGTGCATGAACATCTAAGCAAGATAAGGATGAGCATAAGAATGTGAAAAACAGTATGCAAATCAAAAATCAATTAAGCATGATAATTCTCTTCCTCACACATGCAATTCTCTTGCAAAAACATAATAAAAAACGAAATATGCTCTCTAAAATCAATCTTATACAATGGAATGCAATGCTGCAATTTTCTTGAAGTTGCCTCTATTTATACTAGGCAGTTTTTACAGTTGGATTCATTGCAAATAGTTAAACGGTCAAAACAGAAATCAATTATAACACAAAACGGACCTGTTAATCGATTAAGGCAACCTGTTAATCTATTAACCAGTGCAGCAGAATTGAAACAGAAAACAGTTGTAACAGAAACACTGATATAATAGAAAAATAGTTGAGTTAATTGATTAAGTCACCACGTTAATCGATTAACTAGCATATTAAGATACGTGGTTCAAAAGGTAAACTTCTCATATGTTATGCTTAACTCCTATACATGTTTTAGCAATTATATTATGCCTAATATGCACATATAACATGTATGATTAATGCATGAACATACAATATGATATGTCTCATAGATGTGATATGACAATTAAAATGGCTGGAGAGACTTGCACCTAGGTTCACCTCACCTATACTCACTTACTAAGGCACACATCCTAGACTACTTAGAATAATGACTCTATTTATATCTTAGTCTATATATGACCAAATGAGTTTTAGGCATGTTGATTGTTGAGTCATTTTCAAGCTTTAACAGAACATTGTCTTCATAAAAACATAGGCAAAGCATTGCTAGTGCTATCCTTGACAATTTGCACTTTCAAAAAAAACTACTAAGTATTCCATGTATCACACAAATTTTTCAAATGCAGAAAACTAAAATATAGATAAAAAATAAGCGATAAAAAAATAATAATATAAAATGTAGATACAAAATGATAATTTATTCAAACAAAATTTAATTAAAAATACTTCCTAACTAGAAAATAAAAATAATTAAAATATAAAATAAATACAATACTAAAAATAAAATATAAATTGAGAATATCTGAAGAGATTACTTATCTTTTATGTAGTTTAGCTTTTATTCATTATCAATACAAATTTTTTCTCTCTAACAACTAATTGTATATCATTCTTTATATGAATTATATAGTAAAGGTTATGAAATTAAAAAATTTAATGAGTCAATACATGATTTATTGATATTATAAAATATGTTTACATGGTTTATTGACATTATAAAATATGTTTACATTATTTATCCATCCTGGTTAAATGTAAAAATGAGAACAAAAAAAAGGTAGCACTAAATCAATGAAAAAAGTGATTTAAAAGGACAAAAAAGAAATAAGGCATTATGGAATTGACTGTGAATCTGATTATGCTTTATAAAGAGGTTGGATTGGGATGCTAATGAGAATATGATAATTAGGTTTAAGGTTTTAATGTTGCATAATGAATGAAGTAATACATGAGTGTGTTAATTAAAATAAATTCAATACAATAAAATACAATTTCAATAAAGGTAGGATAAAAATTTCTGATAAATTAAATTTCAGTAATACATGGGTATCCTTATTTCTGTGACAATAAATTCAATTTCATTGTAAATTATGTATATCAAAATAATATGTATTAACCTGAATGCAAAGGTATACTATATGAATAATTAATAGACTTAAATAGACATACCAATAATTGGTGGTACTTCAATAATTTTCAATAAATTTGATGCTTGATTACAGATTACACGGACTACATACACAATTATCAAAATTGAATTTACATCCAAAAAATATTACTAATTTATTTTTATATTACTCAAATTTCAAAATTTTGAAATGATTATATTTAGATTTAAAAAACAAATTACTATTAGAACTGAATCATACTCATATTTAATTCATAACAATGTAAGTGTAAGGGAATTAAAGTTAGAGAGCAAATATTCTATGTTTTACATATATTTTTCAAATATTGATAAAATAAAATATCTTATAAAAATTAAAAATAATGATATAAATTTAAGATACAAAATGTTAATTTATTACAAAAATAACTAAAAATATTTACTAACTAGAAAAATAAAAATAAGTACAAATATAAAATAAATATATAATACTAAAAATAATAACAAAGATTTTGAATATGAATTAAGTTTGATTTATTGAGATTCAATATCAACAATGTTGTTTTATGTAGTTAAGATTTGTCACTTCAAATTGTTGATTCAAGTTATTTTATGTTTTTGTATTGTGACTATTTTTTTTTTTGGTTTCCCACAGTATCATCACACTGGAGCAAAACAATGGTGTTTAAAATTGTCATTCAACAACACTTTTTGGGTACTATCTATGTCAGTTTATAGAATACATGGTTAGATTCAACGGCGCTTCAAAAGCACTACAAAAAATAAACATTTAACCACGTTCATTGAAGTGAATGCACTTAAATGTCTACTTTTTAGATAAGACAAAATCTCTCTTAGATATTATATCAAACACATAAGAAACATGACTAATTCCACCACATTTACAAGAAATTTGATAATACAAACACCATTCTGAAAACTCAATTCATGAACTTGTCTCCCTTAGTTCAAATCTATTAACCCGGAAGATTATATGCAGTAATGAAAAGAGACGAAGGTGATGATAACGTAGAGGAAAAATCCATGAATTTCTTTCTCCATTAATCGAAGAAATAAGAGGAATAGTTCATATTCAATATAATAAGAATCAAATCAAAAATTTTACATAGAAAATATGGATGAAAAAATAATAGTCAAATACAATAAATATATACAAAGATTGCAAGTTTGGTATATCACTAACAACTCCACCTAGATTCAACCTTAACATTTCCTATATTATAAAATAAAAATTTATCATATATGTAAATGCAAGCAGCAAGAGTAAGTCAAAGAGAATTAAATAATGTAAAATAAGAAAATGATCTACCTAATATTCGAAGAGAGAAACCAAAACCTAATAACTTGCCTGAAGAGAGAAACTAAGAGAAGAAGACGAGTAAGAGAAATAAAATATTTAATGATATGTGTATTATTGTGTGTGAAGTTTTGTTTTAAAATCTGCAAAGATCCGCGCTCACTACAATAAACGTAGTTTGAATGTATGATTTTAACAGTACTCAAAAGTTAGGATTGTTAAATGTATGACCTTTAACCGCGCTCATCATAATGAGTGTTGTTAATATATAACCTTTAACCGCACACATTTAAGCATGCATTGTTGAATAGATTCAAATCAGAAGCACTTGCTTAAAAGAGCACGGTTGAATATCAAAATTCTTTAAAATTATTTAATTGTTATATTATCTTCAACTTTTGAGAATGATAAAGCAAATATCATAATTTACTTACCAAATATAAATTTTTGTTGTGTCAAATTACCTACCTTAATATTCTATTTTAATAATATTGGTTGGTGATTTAGAATATTATTTTTCAGTAATAACTAATTTGTATTTTTCGTATATGTATGACCAAGTTGTGTTATATATGAAAAACTACCATATGAGTTGATGTTAACAATTTTTGAATTATTTTCATGTCATATTTACTTCTGTTATATCTTTCAAAATAAAATTAAATAATTTCATAAATACATATCTTTTAATAATTAAAACAAACGTTGTTTGAATGTATGACTTTAAAAAACGCTCATTAAAGCAAGCGTTGTTTAATGTGTGACTTTTAACAATGTTCATTGTAATGACCGATGTTGATAAATCACCTTTAATAACACTCATTTAAGCAAGTATTGTTAAATAGATTCAAATCAACAGCGCTTGCTTAAAAGAGTACAATTGAATATCAAAATTCTTAAAAAATATTGCGAATTGAATAGTAAATGGCATAATTTATTTACCAAATATGAGTTTTTATTTTATTGTGCCAAATTACCTATCTTAATATTCTATTTTAATAATATTGATTGGTGTATAATATTTTTTGAAGTAATAACTACTTGCAGTTTTCTTATATATATGACCAAGTTATGTTATATATGAAAAACTAACATGAGTTTTTGTTAAAAATTTGGATTATTTTTGTGTAATATTTACTCTAGTTATATCTTTCAAAATAAAATTAAATAACTTCATAAATACATATTATGTGATAACTAAAACAAGCGTTGTTTGAATATATAATTTTTAACATCATTCATTAAAGCAAGCAATGTTAAATGTGTGACTTTTAACTATTAAACAATGATCAAATTAATCCAAGGAACAGAGCCATCCAAGGTAGCATTCAAGCAGAATCAGAGCCATCCAAGGAACAGAGCAACCAACGTCAAGCAATCAATTCTAATACTATCAAGGCCAAAGCTCAAAGCCAAGCATCTAGACTTGGTCATATCAGAACAATGAGAAATCAGTTTCTTATGTAACAAGAAACCTTCTCCTTATGTATTACGCACATGGGTATATTAAAGGAATATAACTTAGTTAGTTAAGTTAGTTACTAACTAAGTTCCTATAAATAGCTTTCTCTTTTTCCTTTTGTAAAATCAATCATTTTCATATACATCAATATTACACAATCAATAAAAGTTCTATTCAAGTGTTATTCTTTTCTTTTCATTTCATTGCCATTATTTTCTTCATTTTGTTTCTGTCAAGAACTTGATCAAAGTTCTTGTTCATTAATTCTTTAAATTTTATCTTTATTTATATTAACAGGTTCATTGTAATAAGTGTTGTTGATATATGACCTTTAATATCACTCATTTAAGTAAGCATTGTTGAATTATATCAAATCAACAGCATTTGCTTAAAAGAATGTTGTTAAATATCTTAGGCAAACGTACAATAACACTCATTGAAGCAAACCATGTTGAAGTTATATCCGCCTATTAAATTTAACAATGCTAGCTTAAAAGA
Organism: Lupinus angustifolius; assembly: GCF_001865875.1. NCBI lineage: Eukaryota > Viridiplantae > Streptophyta > Magnoliopsida > Fabales > Fabaceae > Lupinus > Lupinus angustifolius. Next base: position 16,841 of record NW_017720489.1, on the reverse strand, counting down.
GCGTTGTTGATTATCTTCAGTCTTGTATTTAATAGCATTGTGCTAGAAAGCATTGTTGAATGACCGTTGTTAAATGCGAATTATGGCATAGTGTTTTGTTTACACACAAATTAAGTTACACTAGTTATACTCAATCTCATGCATTCATTTCTTTAAATCCAATGAACTAAAAGGTTGAAACTTAAAAGTCGTCTAAGATTCATCTTTTTCTCTCTCATCACCTCTTTCACTCATTTTTCGTATGTTGGATTTAAAGAAATGAATGGATGAGATTGAGTGTAACTAATGTAACTTAAATTGAGTATAAACGGATCTCTCCTCACTCTATATATTATATTGTTGATAGTTTATCTCTCAATATTCAGCCTCATATATCATTGCAGATCATATAATCGTGCAGTAAAAATTTTACTTAAGTTTGAGTTGTACCTTTTTCATTCAACGTGCATGAATCATATGGTTTAAATATCATTCCACTCCCTCGTCATTTAGTATGATTGGCCCAATATATCTAAATTTTGTCACTTGTGGTATATTATAATACTCAAACTTTACCTCTATAGTAAGATTAGTCAGCCTCTTGCTAAAATCATAGTTCATATACTTTGTCTTACTTCAACTTATATGAAAGTCATATGCTTCTAAAGCTTGTTTTCACATTTCTAGGTTTTCATTTAATTCCTCATTTTAGTCTTCCACTAAAACAATATCATCGTAAAAAATATGCATTGTGATGCTAATGTTTGGGTATGTTTACTAAACACATTCAAGACTAATATAAATAAGTAGGAGATCAATGATCATATTTGATGTAGTCTTATGACTCGCATTTTAATGGAGTAATTGAAGTGAAAACAATTTTCATATAAGAATTGTGAGGATAATAAATTTGAATCTTACAACTAATCATGGATAGTTAGGATTAAAATTAGTTATTAGTCAGATGATAGTCATGTGTGTATCTTTTAACCTTGATCATTCAAATAAGATCTAATGATCCATATTAATTGTTGTTATTTCTCATAATAGCATATTATTTTCACTTGAGTTGCTCTCATAGATTTTATAGATATAAATAAATATATATATAAATAAATATATAATTAATATATATATATATTAATATTTCAAATAAAAAATATATTTTAACATAAGTGGCAATTATTTCTAATAATAGAATTTATCAAATTAATTGTGAGCGGTAATGATAAAATTAATTTTAGATAGGTAATAGTTTCAATTTTTATTTTTTTGTCAATTTAAAAGTTGTAGGATATAAGTTAAAATATATAAATTATTAGTGATGATAAAACATGATAATGCATGATTACCTTATCTACCTATTATCTATAACAGTAGATAATATAAGAATAGATTTATATTATATATTATTATTATATTATTATTTTTTATATGGCTTTGAATACATGCCTTATATTTTAGCTCCAGTATTAGAAAATAGTGTTTATTCTTTTTTAGTTTTAAAGATAAAAGGGTATTTTTATTATAAATAAAAGGATACGGATGTTATTACATCTTCTTTTTTTTATGACATCTTCTATACTAAAATGTATGTCACTTTATATGTCGATTTCTTTATTTGGTCAGAAAAAAATTTATTATTAAATTTTAAATTTAAATATAATGAGTGATGCAATCTTTTCACACATAAGATGTTGTTGACCCATTTTAAGGAGCTTATGCAGAGATTTTATTTGTATATATAAAGCCGCGTCATGCAAAGCAAGGTATAGATAGCATTTTGTTTCACACATAACAAAATGGCAGCTAAAGGTGAGATTATATCCATTGAAACCATTAAGCCATCCACTCCAACCCCTGATAATCTTAGAGAATTTAAACTATCTCTTCTTGATCAATTGATTCCACATCAAGTATACATTCCCCTTCTCCTATGTTACTCACACCATGATATCAACAATGCTTTTGGGGGTACTGATGATCATTTCTCAGTGATATCTCAAAAGTTGAAGACTTCTTTATCACAAGCTCTCACTCTTTACTACCCATATTGTGGAACAACAGTGAAAGACAATCTCTCAATAGACTGCAATGATACTGGTGTGGTTTTCATTGAATCTAAAGTCAACGCAAACCTCTCAGACATTCTCATAGACCCTCTACTTGATGTGATGGTGAATGATTTTTTCCCATTTGATCCATACAACTTTGATGAACCTGAGGCAAATATGGCAGTTCGATTGAATCAATTCAACTGTGGGGGTATAGCACTTGGTGTTAGCTTCAACCACAAGCTAGGTGATGCTATAACTACAGCATCTTTTCTCAAAGCATGGTCTCTAATAGCAAGAGGACAAGGTAGCATAGTGGCAGCACCTCAAATGGAAACATCTAATTTGTATTTCCCACCAAAGAACTTCAAAATGCCCAGTTTTCGTGACATGCTTATCCCAGAAGACAATGTAACAAAGAGATTCATATTTAGTGGGACTAACCTCTCTCGGATAAGAGACAAAGTTAGCAGCTCCAATAAAAATCTCTCTCGTGTTGAGGCCGTGACAGCACTCATTTGGAAATCAGCCCTGGAAGCAGCAGCAACAGCAAATTCTGATAAGGAACAGATAATTCACGTAAGTTTACGCACCTTTTAAGTATTTTTATTTTTATGATCTTCTGAACAATATATATCTTAAAGAAATGGGTTTTATTCCTCCATAATATATTATTTATACACACAAATTCTAAACAAATTTGTTTATATATCACCTTTAGATTTAATTTTATAATAATAACAATCTAATAAATCTAAACAAATTTATTTATATATCACATTTAGATTTAATTTTAGGATAATAACCACTTAATCAATCTGTTAATAAGAATTTGTTTTGTTGTTACCACATTATATATAAACATACATGGTTAGCATCAGGGGAGCTAGAAATAAAATAGTGCGCACACTATATTATGATTTTTTATAAATTATATTTTTTATAAATTATATTTCAATACTAGTTAACAAAAAACATTTATATGGCGAACAATTATTTTTTCAACACTTTAGGCTTCTAAGGTGATTCACGTGGTGGGTATTCGTGGCCGAGTGGACCCACCATTACCTGAGGTTACGAGAGGAAATCTTATTATACAGTCACTATCTCCAAAACTGGAATTGAAAGGAGAGGTAGGGTTGCATGATTTTGCAGAAATGGCCAGAAAAGCCGTGAGAAGTGTTGATAAAGATTATGTAAGCAAAATCGTAGGTGATGGAATTCTTAAGGTCGTAGAAGAAATGAGAGCATCCAAAGAAGAAGGTGTTCCAGTTTATACGTTTAGCAGTGTGACAAGATTGGATTACTATGAAAATGATTTTGGATGGGGAAAACCAACATGGCTTGGTACTGTGGGAAGAAGGCCTAATAAAAATACAATACTTCTCTTTACATCAAGAGATGGAGAAGGAACAGAAGCATGGATAACGCTGCCTAAAGCTGAAATGGTTGAATTTGAGCGCAATCCAGAAATTCTGCAGTATACTTCGGTTGATTGTTAGATTATGAATTAGGTGCTTGGTATACAATAATGATGAATAACTTTTGCTGTTTTCTTTTGTTTGTATTTTGTGATAATTTTTTAGATAGTACTTCTGAGATTAATAAAATAAAAGAATTCATGATGATAACGTGAGCTTTGTTAGAAAATAAGTCTCTCATTATCTATCTTATTGTCTCGGTAATTGTTTAAATACTTGTTAGGCTATTCCTCTGATTGTTAATTAGTTTTAAGATGGAACCTTAACATAGTATCAGAGCCTACCTTTTCGAAATATGTTGAATGTTACAAATGAGTTAGAGATTAAAAATCATAAACACCTTCAACCGGTCAAATATTAAAAACGGTAAGAAAATACTTTTAAATTTTAATCGAATTATACACATTGATAAAATAGCCAATTTTCTTGATTTTTAAAAAACGATATTATAACATTACAAATTTACAACCATATTCTCTTAACTATCGAAGTTCATATGTTTATTGTTTCTTTTCCCATTAACCAACAAATAATAAATAAGAAAAACAATAAATGCTACATAAAAATGTAAATTTTCTGAATGATCACTTATACTAAAGACTAGAGGAAGTAAAGTTAGATTAGTAAAGTTATTTGATTTCAGACATTTTAATCACTTTTAATTAATTGAATTTATTAGGTGAAACTATAAGTAGCCTCTGTTAAAGCTAATTTCAACAAATTCTGTTCCCTGCTCCAAAACAAAAAAGCCTCAGTCAAGAGACACTTTTGTTAGATAGAGCTATATCTTATATTCTAATACGTCTTATTTAAAAAATAAGTGAATTTTATGTATTCATATTTTATCCAAAATAATGATTTAGAATTAACTCTTACCAAAAATTAAGTTTTTTTAATGTGTTAATGATATTTTATTGGTTATGTCTCTTCATATTACAGATGGTAATAGGTACCTAGTTTTGCGTGTAATATTCGAAACGAGGTCCATATTTTTTGGATGGAGATTTATAGTCATGTTACTGTCCCCAATGATATTTCAAGTCAATCAAAATGTGTCATCTAATTGAAAAAAGTTATAAAAAATAAACCAATATCTATTTTTATACCCATGAGTAATTGAGATAGAAAATTTTGAAACTTGTTGTATGAATATAAGTCTCTTAATAAGGTACCCGGACCCTCAAGTATCTAGATCTACAATTCTAAAATCTGCATTACACACTAGTGTAACTAAACATGTTTTCCATCATAATTGTGATGTTATATTATTAAATAATAATATTATATTTGTAAACCATAATTGTGATGTAATATTATGTTAATGAATGGACCGTTTGTTGTCCTTTATTATCTTATTTTAAATTATATATTTTTAGTAAAAACATTTATATTTAAATGACAATTTGAAGTTATATACTTATACTTTAATTATATTTTATGATTATTATTATTATTATCATTTTTTTTCTATTTTGATTGTATGAAATAACACATAATTATAGGAAATATATGTACAAATACATAAGATATTTTGGAAATTTTAAAATATTTTCTAAATTTTTAGATTCGTACAAATCCACTAATTACTCAAAGACTGGTAGATAATTGATCGATCCAAGGGATACCAACACACAGATCTGGGATAAATCTAGGTCCCATAGAACTTGACACTACCCAAAATCTTCATGAGGCTTTCACATCCCTTGTGATACAAAATTTTCTCATTGGGTTCAATCTTGTACCTACCCAGCTATTAAGCTGACTCACTGCCACGTATGTTTTGGTTTCACGTTTCCTTGACAAAAAACATGAGATCGTGTGAACTAGTGGATGTAAATCACACATACAAAAACTCAATAGTCCTTCATTTCTTTTTAAGTATTAAATTACACGGACACTTATGAGTTTTAGAGAAATTACATGAATAATCTTTCATTTCTTCTACACCTGCACAAACTCCTAATTTTCATATTTTCATTAAACTGATCACCATTGCATATGAAATATGTGTATTTTTTTAAATAAAGTGTGATAAATGCAATTAAGTTAAATATTGTGGAGAAAAGTCCAAATAATATATTAGTCAATACTTCTTTATTATTTTTTAAGAGAATATATTTTTTTAAGAGAATAAGAGAATAAGAACTTCTGAAATACAAAACCTATAAAGGAATGGGAGAATATATTTTTTTAAGAGAATAAGAACTTCTGAAATACTCCCTTCCTCTAATTTTAATTTTCACTTTTTATTTATTTTATAGTTTAGGTCACTTCAAAAAAAACAAATAAACATTTAATTTTTTATTATTTGCCCTTTTGTGTTATATTATAATACATTAGTTATTCAAACAATTCTCTTATAACTAATATTGATAATTAAAAAACAATATCAGAGTAATTTAATTGAAATACATTATTTTACATTGTAATTAGAATATTTAGTGGCTGTCATTTATTATTTCAAAAAGACAACTAAAATTGAACTAAGAATGTAATTAACGTCTCAGACACTTCAAGTATATATGTCGATATGGTATACTAATTAAATATAATATTAAACTGGACCCAAGTTTCTTTTATACACAAAACATAAAGGGGAATGGGGCTACCAGTTATCTATAGCATACTTGCTTTTACGTTCAAAGAATCAATGTGATGGCAATAGAATAGACAACTTTTTTCTTTCACACATCTAATATATATTATTGCTTCTTGTGCTGCGTCTGAAAGCAAATTTGGATAAGATCGTATACACGAGGCACAAGTCAAAGGCTTAGCAAACAATTTCTGTATAAAAATTCTTAATTTGGATATAATAATAAGAGTAAATTACACCAAGTTTCACCTAATATATATTACCTCTCCTATCTTTATACTTATATATACCTTAATAATTTATAACAGTATATATTAGTGTAGTATGCATATATAAATTAGGATTGGTTTATGTAACAACAACAAATATGAGAAATAATTTGTACAACTTTATTAAAATTTAGTGGAAGTTCGTATAATTTACTCTAATAACAATGAGGAAAATGACACGAAAAAAAGAATATGATTTTAAATTTGTATTGACTATTGAAGTTTCTTTATTGTTTTAAATTGTGAAAAGTGGAACCTAATTTCTTTATTTGATTATGAGGATTCGGATTTTAATGAGAATTATTATATTGCCTAATGAGCCATGTCAAACGGGTATCAATTTTGTTTAATATTTTAAAAAGAATATTCTTTTTAAAGGATAAAAAATCTGTATAAATATATTAGTAGAAATTTCTATAAAAGGCTAGATATAAATATTATAGTAGATAAAGTTCTTAAAAATTCTAAATGTCAAATATTCAATATTTACAAAGTAGGACAAAATGGTTATAAACTAATAATGCACAACACAATTAGTAGATGGTTGAATTTCTTAATTATTATATCAGAAGTTAAGTTCCTCTAAATATGAAGAAAAAAATGTTGCATCCACTTTAATGATTTCTTCATATTGAATTTGGACATATGACATAACCACATTAAGAGAAAATATCAGTTAATGATTAATATTTCAATTGAAAGTAAAACTAAAAAGGGTTAAAAAACATAAAATTAAATAGATAAAATAAGTGCATAAATTCCTATTTTAATATGGGAAGCAATCCAATTCATATCCCATAGTTCTACCAACTCAACTAACTCTTAAGGATTAATAGATAAAATTAGTACATAAATTCCTTTTTTTCTTAATAGGGAAGCAATCCAATTCATATCCTATAGCTCTACCATCTCAACTAACTCTTAAGGATTAATTCAAATAATTTCAATTCGAGAAGAAAAAATTAAATGAGATATTGACAATGATTTGGAGAGATGGTAAATAATAAGATTAGAATAAGGATCAGCCTGAGTATATCTATTGTAAAATTAATTGTTAAACAAATTTTTGAAGTATCTCGAGAGGCCGAAACTAAAAATATTTATTTAATGAGTCTGAAGAGACTTGGTTAAAAATTACAGTTTTATAGGGTATGGAGGGGTTAAGTGCCAAATAATATTTGAAAGAGTAAATTACACTGACACCTTCTGAGTTTTAGTGAAATTACACAAATCACCTCTCACTTTTCTATACCTACACAAACCTCCTCTATTTTTTAACTTTCATTACATTGACCACCTCTGCATAAGAAATAAGTGTAATCTTTTAAACAAAAATGTGATAAATGCAATTAAGTTAAACAAAACATTATATATTGTGGAGACACGTCCAAATAATATATGAGTCAATATTTCTTTATTATTTTTGGTTCGTTACACTATATTATAAGAGCGATTTAAACAATATTTCTTTAGAATTGTTGATGCATTTTGTAACAAAAAATAATAAAGATATATTTTTGTATATTAGTTAGATTTGTCTACACAATATATCATGTTTTGTTTAACTTAATTGCATTTATCACATTTTTGTTTAAAAGATTACACTTATTTCTTATGCAGGGGTGGTCAATGTAATGAAAGATAAAAAATATGGGAGGTTTGTGTAAGGGTAGAAAAGTGATGAGTGGTTTGTGTAATTTCAATAAAACTCAGGGAGTGTCAGTGTAATTTACTCTATTTGAAAAGATCGGAGAGGATTAGTTTTCAACCAAAACTCAAACAACAAGCCTTGAAAAGACTCGATTAAAAGAATGCTCTTGTGTGCCTGGAGAGAACTCATTTATTCATTAGAGTCTAAGAGGATGGCTAAATAGAAAATAATAGTTATGATTGGGAGTCTGAAGAGGATAAGTTGAAATAATATTTAGATGTCTAAGGAGAACTTGTTAAATTCTGAAATCTAATTGCTGAAACCCAGGTGATGCAAAGGACATGGCATAGTCTAGGTTTTGGTGAACCAATATAAACTCTTTGTTTTCACAAATTATCTTTCATTTAACTATTTAACGTGATCGGTATCATATATGTCAAACAAAAAAAATAGTATTTTCAATTGTATATACCAACAAGGCATTAGTTTAATGGTATAATGCTCACTAGATCTTTAAAATTGAAGGTTCAATTCCTGAGAGTGATACTTGTTGGGAGGGCAATCATAAACCTTAAAAGAGATCAATTCTTTATCAAAAAATGAAGAAAAACTTTTATTAGTACTAAAAAATTTAAAAGTAAGAAACATGTTTATCTAGAGACACTCGTTTATTTAGCATCCACTAATGGCGCAAAAAAGTAATTTAATTAATTAATACATATTAACACAATTCAACTCACTATTATGTGTTGAATTACAATGAATAAAAAGTGTTGGATTTTCCTCCTCAATTTTTGGGCCCAAAATAATTACTAGTTTTTATCTCTTTATTGTCATATTACTATTAAGATAAGATAAAATAAAGATTTTAATATTTGTGTATTACAAATATAAAGTTTTTTCTTGGGTCATTATACTATAATTCATTCACACATACTATTAAACGGTTACTAATAATGTGTTAGTATAGTTGTGTAAGATTCTGCTAGATGACAAAAGATTAATGGTTTAATTTTTAGGAGCAATATTTGTTAGAAGTGACAATTACACATCTCAAAAAAGATTAATTTCTCACCTACAATAGTGAAATGATACTATTGGTAGTACCAAAAAAATAGAATAAAATTTAATTTATAAAAAGGTGGATAATTCGCTCAAAAAAACTTATACATTCTACGTACATAAGTTATTTCTCTAAAACAAAATAAAATCTATACCATGAAATGTGTGTTGGTGGGAAACCATTCAACACATGCCCTTTTCCCTTTCTTCACCATACGGCAGCTAATTTAATGTGGAAATGAAATTATTTTCCTCAATGTTTGTTCGCTTAATATATTCAATTCTAGAAGTGATTCAGTGAAAGCAATCGTATTGTGCAACGTTTGTCATAAGAATTAAAATAAAAGGCATATAATAAAAAGAATAAAACTTGAGAATTTGTTAATGGAACTTGATTAATTGTGCATATTTTTCATAGTGTTTAGCATATACAAAAATATTATTATAGAATAAAAATTATAAGTGTTCAAGGTCATATAGTGTTTCTAATGAGGATTTATAATTAGTACATGTGTTTGTGCAATGACTCATATCTCTAGATAACAGCAATACAAGTTATGGGCTTGGGCTGATGTAAAGGGGTTGGGGTAGAGGGCTATATATATTGATGTTATGTAAACCTAATGTAACAAGGAGAAGAATAGTAAAACACTAATCCTTATTCTCTAATAATATATAGTGGTAGCCGCTCAACGCTCCCGGGGACGTAGGCACAATTGGCCGAACCTCGTTACCAAATCTCTTGTGTTATTCTCTTGTCTCTATACTCTTTACTATTTGATTGTTCGCTTGTTCCCAACAATTGGTATCAGATGGCTCTTAACCCAGGTGCCAAATTCGAGGTGGGGAAGTTCGATGGAACTGGTAATTTCGGATTGTGGCAAAGGAGGGTTAAGGATGTGTTGGCTCAACAAGGTCTATCAAAGGCGCTGCATGAGAATAAACCAGAGGGTATGGATCAACTGGATTGGGAAGAGTTGAAGGAGAAGCCTGCGGAAACCATAAGGCTTTGTCTATCAGATGAGATGATGTATCATGTTATGGATCTGATGTCACCAACAGAGGTATTGGAGACATTAGAGAAGCAGTTCATGTCCGAGTCTCTAACAAATAAGTTGTATTTGAAATAGAGACTCTATGGCCTGAAGATGCAGGAAGGTGCTGATTTGCAACAACATCTCAACAGTTTTAATCAAGTGATCAATGACTTGCAGAAACTTGATGTGAAGGTTGATGATGAGGACAAAGCAATAATATTACTGTGTTCTTTGCCAAATTCCTATGAACACTTGGTGACAACATTGACGTACGGGAAAGACTCAATCAAACTGGATGAGATCACATCTGCACTTCTGTCCCACACTCAAAGAAGACAGAATGTAGGTGAAGGGTCTCAGGGTGATGGTCTGTATGTGAAAGGGAGCCAAGTGCGTGGGAGGAGACAAGGCAGAGGAGGTCATGCCAAAGGGAAAAGACCAACTTCCAGGGGCAGAACACCAGTAGAGTGCTACAAGTGCAAACAGACTGGGCATTATAAAAAGGATTGTCCCAATGAATGGAGTCCTAGCAAGCCGGTGGGGAAAGATGGAGTATCTACATCTGCAAATGTTGCACAGAAAGATGACTCTGGTTACAATAGTGAAGTTGATCTACTATCTGTATCATCAAATCACAATACAGATGAGTGGATACTTGACACTGGTTGTTCCCACCACATGACGCCAAACAGAGAATGGTTCACCACATACAGGGCAGGCAATTTTGGTTTCGTGTATCTCGGAAATAATAAAGCATGTGAAATTATTGGTATGGGAGAACTCAGAATTGTGATGGATGATGGTGTAGTGAAGACGTTATGTGAGGTTAGGCACATACCAGATTTAAAAAGAATTTGGTTTCTTTGGGGACATTGCAGGCCAAAGGGTTTAGCTATAGAGCTGATGGGGACAGTGATATTCTTCGAGTATGCAAAGGTGCTCTGACTGTGATGAAGGGTAAAAGGACTGCAGGGAACACTTACAAGTTGTTAGGGAGAACAGTTGTAGGTGGAGTTGCTGGAGTGGCTGAAGAGATCTCAATAGATTCAGACCATGGTGCTACAAAATTATGGCACATGCGTTTGGGACACATGAGTGTGCGTGGTATGACAGAACTATGCAAAAGAGGACTGTTGAGGGGAGTCAGCAAATGCAAGCTAGATTTGTGCAAGTATTGTGTGCTTGGAAAACAAACACGAGTTAGTTTCAAGGCTGGCCAACACAGGACTCGAGGCATTCTAGATTATGTCCACACTGATGTATGGGGACCCACTCAGGAACCATCCCTAGGAGGTTCTAGGTATTTTGTTACTTTCGTTGATGACTTTTCTCGCAAGGTCTGGGTATATTTTCTGAAGCATAAGTCAGAAGTATTTGCCAAGTTCAAGGTTTGGAAGGCAGAGGTAGAGAACCAGACTGGTAGAAAAATCAAATACATGAGGTCAGATAATGGTACAGAGTACAAAAACTCACAGTTTCAGAAATTCTGTGAGGAACATGGCATTCAGAGACACTTTTCAGTGAAGAAGACTCCTCAGCAGAATGGTGTTGCAGAGAGGATGAATAGAACTCTTACAGAGAGGGCCAGATGTATGAGACTGAATGCTGGACTTTCCAAAGGATTTTGGGCAGAGGCACTTAGTATGGCATGTTATGTCATCAATAGATCACCACGAGCTTCATTGGATGGTAAAGTTGCAGAAGAAGTATGGACAGGTAACCCAGTTAATTATAATATGTTACGCATATTTGGTTGTCCTGCTTATATACATGTACCCAGTGATGAACGATCGAAACTTGATCCTAAGTCAAAGAGGTGTATCTTCATTGGATATACCAAAGGTGTGAAGGGGTTCAAGTTCTGGGATCCAGTTTCCAGAAAGGTGGTGTTGAGCAGAGATGCAGTGTTTGATGAAGATTTCATGATGAAACAGTCAGTTTTGACAGAGGTGCCCATGCCAAATGGAGAGAATTTGGGTTCAAATATGATTCCACTGAGCAATGAAATGGTTCAGGTGAATAAAGGCAAGGAACCATGCACTAGTTCAAGTCAAGAACATGATGATTCTCAGGCAGAGAGTTCAGGTGTGCAGGAGTATCTACTTGCTAGAGACAGGGATAGACGTCCTATCAAACCTCCAGAGAGATATGGCTTTGAGGATATGGCTTCAGTTGCTCTCCATATCAGTTCAGGAGATCCATGTAGCTTTCAAGAGGCTATAAACAGCCAGGAGAAAGAACAATGGATGGGTGCCATGATGGAGGAGATGGAGTCTTTACAGAAGAACCAAACTTGGGAGCTTGTTCCATTGCCCCCAGACAAGCGTGCAGTTGGGTGCAAGTGGGTGTACAAGAGGAAGCCAGCAGTATCAGAAAAAGAAGGGGAAAAATTCAAGGCTCGTCTTGTAGCAAAAGGGTATTCACAGCAGAAGGGGATCGACTACAATGAGATTTTCTCCCCAGTGGTGAGACACACTTCTATCAGGGCAGTGCTTGCCTTGGTAGCCAGCTGGGATATGCACTTAGAACAGATGGATGTGAAGACTGCCTTTCTCCATGGTGAATTAGAGGAGAAAATTTACATGACACAACCAGAGGGGTTCAGTGCAGCTGGACAGAGTCACTTGGTTTGCAAGTTGAAGAAGTCTCTATATGGGTTGAAGCAGTCTCCCAGACAGTGGTACAAGCGGTTTGACACTTATATGTTGAAGCTTGGTTATAAGCGTTGTGAGTATGATTGCTGTGTTTATGTGAGAAGCCTTGACGATGGTTCGTTTATTTTTCTGTTACTTTATGTTGATGATATGTTGATTGCTGCTAATCATTTGAGTGATATCAATGAGCTGAAAGTCATGCTAGGTAAGGAGTTTGACATGAAAGATTTAGGGGCTGCTAGGAAGATTCTTGGGATGGAGATTCACAGGGATAGGGGAGCTAGAAAACTATGGCTCTCCCAGCAAAGCTATGTTGAAAAGATCTTAGAGAGATTTGATATGAGCAATGCTAAAGTAGTGAGCACTCCATTGGCAAATCACTTCAAGCTTTCCCTAGATCAGTGTCCAAAGACAGATGAAGAGAAGAAATACATGTCAAAGGTTCCATATGCCAGTGCAGTGGGTTGCTTGATGTATGCTATGGTTTGTACTAGACCGGACTTGGCACAAGCAGTTAGTCAAGTATGCAAGTACATGTCGAAACCAGGGAAGCAACATTGGGAAGCAGTCAAATGGATTTTCAGATATTTGAAGGGGACTACAGGTCTCGGTATCATGTTTGGCAGCCAACAGAGTAAGCCTTCAGTTATTGGTTATGTTGATTCGGACTATGCAGGAGACTTGGATGATAGAAGGTCCACAACGGGGTTTGTCTTCACCCTTGCAGGTGGACCAATTATGTGGAGATCATCAGTTCAGTCTGTTGTTGCTATGTCCACAACTGAAGCAGAGTACATGGCAGCTGGTGAAGCTTCTAAGGAAGCCTTGTGGCTTATGGGACTAGTAAATGAGTTAGGCATTGAGCAAGGTGGAGTTTCGCTGCATTGTGACAGTCAGAGTGCTATCTTCTTAGCAAAGAATCAGGTGTATCATGCTAGAACCAAACATATTGATGTGAGATTTCATAAGATCAGAGAGTTGGTAGCTTGTGGGCAGATACTATTGCAGAAGGTTCACACTTCAGAAAATGCAGCTGATATGTTAACCAAACCGGTTACTGTGGACAAGTTCAGGCATTGCCTGAGCTTGTTGAACATTCACTGATGATGGACTATGGAGCGCCCCCAACCCAATGGCGGAAGATGGAGATTGATGATATTCGCCAAGGTGGAGATTGTTGTGCAATGACTCATATCTCTAGATAACAGCAATACAAGTTATGGGCTTGGGCTGATGTAAAGGGGTTGGGGTAGAGGGCTATATATATTGATGTTATGTAAACCTAATGTAACAAGGAGAAGAATAGTAAAACACTAATCCTTATTCTCTAATAATATATAGTGGTAGCCGCTCAACGCTCCCGGGGACGTAGGCACAATTGGCCGAACCTCGTTACCAAATCTCTTGTGTTATTCTCTTGTCTCTATACTCTTTACTATTTGATTGTTCGCTTGTTCCCAACAATTGGTATCAGATGGCTCTTAACCCAGGTGCCAAATTCGAGGTGGGGAAGTTCGATGGAACTGGTAATTTCGGATTGTGGCAAAGGAGGGTTAAGGATGTGTTGGCTCAACAAGGTCTATCAAAGGCGCTGCATGAGAATAAACCAGAGGGTATGGATCAACTGGATTGGGAAGAGTTGAAGGAGAAGGCTGCGGGAACCATACGACTCTGTCTATCAGATGAGGTGATGTATCATGTTATGGATCTGACATCACCAACAGAGGTATGGGAGACATTAGAGAAGCGGTTCATGTCCAAGTCTCTAACAAATAAGCTGTATTTGAAACAGAGACTCTATGGCCTGAAGATGCAGGAAGGTGCTGATTTGCAACAACATCTCAACAGTTTTAATCAAGTGATCAATGACTTGCAGAAACTTGATGTGAAGGTTGATGATGAGGACAAAGCAATAATATTACTGTGTTCTTTGCCAAATTCCTATGAACACTTGGTGACAACATTGACGTACGGGAAAGACTCAATCAAACTGGATGAGATCACATCTGCACTTCTGTCCCACACTCAAAGAAGACAGAATGTAGGTGAAGGGTCTCAGGGTGATGGTCTGTATGTGAAAGGGAGCCAAGTGCGTGGGAGGAGACAAGGCAGAGGAGGTCATGCCAAAGGGAAAAGACCAACTTCCAGGGGCAGAACACCAGTAGAGTGCTACAAGTGCAAACAGACTGGGCATTATAAAAAGGATTGTCCCAATGAATGGAGTCCTAGCAAGCCGGTGGGGAAAGATGGAGTATCTACATCTGCAAATATTGCACAGAAAGATGATATGCAAGAATTTCCAAATTAGCAAATATTTAACTTCATCTTCCTTAATGTCTAACTCTCTTTAACCAGTGTTACACATAAGAGCATGCTTGCCCTTTAGCATAAGTCTTACCAAGTATCAATGACGGTGTTACCAAGAGTCTAGCTCTCCAAACTTATAGTGCAGCTTTCTGCATTGTTGTTTAGTCGAACATGTTGCCTAGCTTGTCAATGTTATGATGTCTTTCGATATTGTGGAACATATACATCAAAATTCATTAAGAACTGTCATCTTTAATATTCAATCAAACTCAACCTTGGATCTTCCTTAGAAAGATTCAATGACTACTATTGTTATCTACTCTAACAATCGTAGTTCAAAAGAATTATTATACTCTACTATAAGGAGTATACTCAAAGCATACACCATTTGTCAACACCGGCACATCTTTCCATCCAAGTCAATTTGTGCATCACAATTTGCATATCTACCAATGTTCGTGTCACACCCTGCATTCAGTCAATGTGTATGTTACACTCTGCATATCTACTAATGCTCGTGTCACACCCTGTATTCAAGTCAATGTTTGTATTTCGTCTTTCATCAAAGACATTCAGCAGTCATGTGCCTTTATGGATCTGTTAGAAATTAACATCCCCGTTATGACATTATGAACATGTAATAAGGATATTTCATTTCTTATCTTAAATAAGATCATATTCTCTAACATCTAAAAAATTATTGTCAACAATACATGTATAGAATCTGACTTAACACATGAGTTAAGTTAGGTTTCTTACTCTTAGGTATTCCAAGTGTGAATGAAGAAGTCTCATATTGAAAAAAAATGGATGAGTTAAAGAACATATAAGTGGATATACTTATAGACCTAATGCCTTATGGTTTTGGGTCAAGATGTGGTGTCAAGCTCACTTATATGCTTCTTTCATTTAGCCCATGAAGGAATGTTAAAACTCATGATGAAGATCTCCCAACAAATGGTATCAGAGCTAATGGTTCGACGACTCAACGGAGTGTTTAAGCGACAAATGGTCGGTAGATCCACGAGGGATCCTTGTGTCGAATGTAACACCGCGAATTTTACGATTTCGAATTATAAGATTTTATTAATATTTTTATTAATTATATATTCGAAAATGAATTTCTGGGCAATTTCGGTAAAGAATTAGACGAAACTCTAGTTGAGTTTTAGTCTTGAAATATTATTTCATATTTTGTGGTAAATTTTGGTAATTTTCGGAGACAGTCGGTTCTGAACCACTGTGAGTGCAGAAATCCACCCGGTACGGCTCAAAAAGTGGTTTTTGAGTTCCGTAACTCGGAATCGAATTCCGATTGCACCGTTGGCTTCGTAATTTTATTTCGAGTCAATATAGACCCTGAATACACTCATACTTATTTTCTAAATATTTTTCACTCAGAATGCCGAAATCCGAAATTTTAATCGGATATTACGATCGGGCAATTTATAATATGCGATCGGGTATTAGCCGATAATCTTCGAGCACGATTATCGCGCGTATCCGTGAGGGATCATTTCGCATTGGGATGCGAAAGTTGACTTCCATAAAGTAAACCTCACATCACTCAATCTCATCATTAGCCACCCTAGGAAGCCACCCTAGGAGATCTTCATGAGTGCCTAGGAGGGAAATCAGATTTCCCTCTCCCCTTAAGCACTCCTCACTCCACACTTCTCCCACACTCTTCATTTGCAAAATTTTCTAAGAGAAGGTAAAAACCTCTCTTCAAGCTTTCTCTCATTTTTCTC
>NW_017720488.1:146784-164980 GCF_001865875.1 Lupinus angustifolius | reverse complement strand
ACTTATCATTTTGTGACTTTTGAAACACTGACGGCTTCAGCTTGTTCATGTCTTTGTTTAATGTCTGTTGGCGATGATTAGTATTTCCGCCCTTTCTTTCTAGATTTTGTATATGTTAGTGGCGATGTAGTTTCCGCCTTTGTTGATTTAGTTTGTATGAACTAAAGATGACTTAACCCTTTATATGAATTGTGTTATTCAGGAAATTGTGAATCAGGTTAAGTTATCATTCGATAACGATAAGTTGATTTTCCGCATTTGAGTTACTTAAAGTGATGTCCCGGAAAAGGAAGGTTTTAAAAGGAAACAATTTTATATATCTCTCTATTCAAAAAAAAAAAATTTACCCATTTTTCCGCAATGTTTTTGAGAAGTATTTTTCGGGGCGTTACATCGAAAGTCTTCCTGACGATAGGTCAATGCGGCGTGTCCCATTGACGAAAGGATAAGCCAACGACAGTGCAAGTAGATAGAGAGTTGAGCTCTAGTGTATCCAATACTTGAAGGAGAACTCACACTTGAGGGGGAGATGTTGGGTATTCTAAGTGTGAATGAAGAAGTCTCACATTCAGCAAAAATAGATGAGTTAAAGAGCATATAAGTGGATGGACTCATAGACCTAATGGCTTAAGGTTTTGGGTCAAGATGTGGTATCAAACCCACTTATATGCTTCTTTTACTTAACTCATAAAAAATGTTAAAACTCATGGATGAAGATCTCCCAACACTTACTCTCCTTAACTAAATAATCAATTCCCCACAAACACCAAATATTATATTCCATACACACTCATGTACAGGTTTGAACAACAAATTGCTTTTGTGATTGTCACTTAATTAGACCAATAAAGGGTTTTTTTTTTCCTTTTATCCCTTTTCCCTCACACTTCCCGACATATTTTAATGCATATATATCCACAATGAAAAGTATTAAATTTTAATAAAACGCCCAATTGGTGGTAGAGGGAGAATTGACCCATAATATCCATACATCATGAACAAATATAAGGATAAAATTAGGCCATTCCACACAAAGGTGAGCACATATTATTATTCCATGCACACTCATTGACATGTCCATTTCAATAACAACTTCTTTTATAACTTAGAATAACAATGTCGATTAAAGAATTTTCACTTTATACCTTTTTTCCCTCTCACTCCCCACCACTTGTTCTTTCTTAAAAACCAAAAGCCAAATGGTACATGTGGCACCACTACCCCTTCTTAATTCACACACATGAACAAAAATGGAACCTCCTTCTCTATCAGTTTCTCCTTCTATCTCTTGTCTACTTTATCACTTACTCCTTTACCAATAAACCAACAACAACCCCTTTAATTTTTCATCATAATCTTTGATTTCTTCCAAACTTAATCTATACATATATAATCAAATTTTCATTTATGGGGGCTGGTATTTCTTCAACTACTGCAACAGAAAATAGTGATGTAGGGTTTGGTCTTGGTGATATTCCAGAGAGTTGCATCTCTTTCTTGCTCATGAATCTTGAACCTCAAGAGATTTGCAAATTGGCTAGTGTGAACAAGAATTTTCATAGAGCTTCTTCAGCTGATTTTGTATGGGAATCAAAGTTGCCTCATAGCTACAAGTTTCTTATGAATAAAGTTATTGGTGGAGAAAAACATGGAACCATGACTAAGAAAGAGATCTATGCCAAACTATGTCAACCCAATTTCTTTGATAATGGTACCAAAGTAAGTAACTCATTCTTATTAATTTATTAATTAGTTATGCTGCATCAATATATTCAGTTTATTTTGGTCTTATTTCCCTTTTTCTATGTCTCGCATTAACAAGATTTATTAATTTGTTCCTTTTTTATAGGAAGTTCGTTTGGACAGATGTAGTGGAAAAGCTTGTTTGTTCATTTCATCAAAGTCATTCAAGATAACTGGAATAGATGATAGAAGATATTGGAATTATATTCCAACTGAAGAATCCAGGTGAGAGCAGTGTAGATACTTTATTTTATTTTTCTAAATAAAAAGGATGGTGAGAATTTTACTGTATTACTCCCTATCAGAAGAGTATTAATTTATATATGTTGAGTACTCTTTATATATTAAAGTATAAATATAAATATATTTAATAATTTCAAGAGAAAAATTATATACATTATACTATCATTGTATAATTTAACGTTCATATTTAATTATCATTGACTTTAAAAATAAGTAATATAAATGAATTATGAATAATGTGCTGATTGCGAAATTATAATTCAATTTCAAATATAATTTTCAAAAAGTTTAATATTTATACATTGACAATATAAAGTTTTTTATACAATCAATACATCATTATAATTCATGTATATTATTTTGAAGAGTAAATAATAGTTAACAAAAAAAATATTAAACTTGTTTTCAAAAGGGACTCCCTAAAATATTCGTTTAGAAATTAAAAAATAAAAACAATGCTTTAGAAAACATATATATTTAATTTCTTAAATGGGATGAGCACATTCCTAAACATTCTAATTTTCAAAATTCAGTAATAGACAAGAGAACTAAATACTATTACTATGGGGCGAATAGTTTTCTTATTATTATTAAAAGACTATAGGAGTATTGGTCATGCCACTTGTTTTATCCTATTATTATGCCAACTACTCTTTCCTAGTCACTCATTCATATCTTATTAGGGTACCGGTTGAAAAGGAACGAGATTGAAAGCAATTTGCACATATAAAACGCTATACAATATATAGCTGAAAAGGACTTGCATTCAATGAAAAGTAACCTTAATTAAATTCATATTTTGTATTTTGGGTATGGGTAGTTAGTTGTACTTTATATACAAAAGCATCTGTAAGTTATTTAATTGTTTCTCTTTTACTAGTAATATAAGATGTCTTTTGTCATAACTCATAAATTACTTAAAAATAAAAATATAAAGCTAAGAAGCATGCCTTCATCATTATACACATTGGGCTTAAGAACCTCCAATCAATAGTTATAATACAACTAACATGAGACCCTTAAGAAGATTATGATTGCTTTTATTGGCATCTATGCATTATGTTTCCAAAAGTATGATCTTTTCTATTAAAAAAGATAAAAGGGTTTTCTTTTTGTCTCCTTAATTAATCTGTCTCCAAATTTTATATTGATCTTTATAAGATCTCAATCTAATGAACCAAAACGTGCTGCTCTTTTACTATCGAACATGGATTAGTTCCAACTCCACTCACTACTAACTATCATTTTGACTTTTTCCTTAAATTTAAGATAGGAAAAGTTAAGAATGTTTTCCATATGAGGAATATATTATATATTAATTCATTTCTACATATTTTATTCTTAATTTTAAAACAAGATAATCTCTTTTTTATTTTTAAGATGTCACTGAATAGAATTTATATGCGGCATTACCTATGAAGATAGAATCTAACTGTATCATTCAATACCTGAGAGAGAAAAAATTGACCCTAAAAGTGTGATATGCACTAGCAAAACCCATTATATTATATATGTAAAGCAATAGTAATATTTTATATCATTTTTCTTACACCAATTTTAAATTTAAATTATAATAACGTCCATCACTACTCATTATTTTTTCAATAATAAAAATCTTTCGATCAATAGTTATGAAATGATAAATAGGGATATGGATTAAAAAATGATAGGGATGGTCATTTTCCAATATAAAAGAAAAGAGATTATTATCAATGGTTCAATTCCTAAGAGCAATACTTGTTGGAAGAGACAGTCATACCCCGAAAAAGATTAATTCATTAGCCATAAATTGAGGGGACAACATTTGTTATTCAAAAAACATAGTACTTACATGTTAAATTTTTCAGGTTCAAGAGTGTTGCTTATCTTCAACAAATGTGGTGGGTTGAGGTACTTGGGGAGCTAGAATTTGAATTCCCAAAGGGCAATTACAGCATATTTTTCAGACTTCAATTGGGCAAAGCCTCGAAGAGATTGGGCCGACGCGTGTGTAACCTTGATCAAGTTCATGGTTGGGACATCAAGCCCGTCAGATTTCAACTATCTACATCGGACGGTCAGAATTCATTGTCTCAGTGTTATTTGCATACACCTGGAGAATGGGCTCACTACCATGTTGGAGATTTTATCATTGATAAGCCCAATGGGCCTACAAGCATCAAGTTTTCTTTGGCCCAAATTGATTGCACACACACCAAAGGTGGTCTCTGCATTGATGGGGCAGTGATTTACCCAAAGGAGCTTGGAGAGAGATTTAAACAATTTTAGCCTGCACAAAACTTAGGTATTGTGGTTCTATATATTTTATAAGAGTACAACATGTATGAGAATTGGTATTGATAAGTTATGTTACATATTGAAAAATATATTACATACACTTAGAGAACGATACTAAAAGTTTTGTGCATTATAGCTGTATAATTTTTGTTGGGATTTTAATTAAACATTTTGTGAGAGTTGGGGTCAGAATTTGTTACTGTGAAAAAGATTTCACTATTCACTTGTCTTTCCCTGTTTATAAGTCATATTATGATAGAATCTTTTCAAAAATACAAGTCATTTTTAATATATGATAAGTATTAAATAATTTATATATCTAATTATTTACTTTATGTTTATTACTTCATAACTGTTTTACTCTTCTTATAATAATGGTTGCATCATTCTATACAGAGGGATAAATTAAATTAGAGAAAGATTATTAAAGTTGGAAATTTTTTAATTAGGTGTAATTTTGGAATGTTGACATAATTGATAAGTTTTATAATAATAATAATCACCTTTAGTAAATAAGGTTAAGTGTTGTGTATGTGGTGTAAGTTTAAAACCAATGTTATCATAACAGGATAAGACTGGATCGTTCGACCGCTAACTTGAAAATGGATCTAATTTGTATTCTTAACCGAATGAAGAGTTAGACTGCTTTGAATCGGGGAAATTCCGGACCAACTGTGTTAAATCCGATTAAATTGCAATAATTCAGAAAGTAAACAGAATGATTCACAACTTTTTTTAAAGCGGAATACTAGTCTAATATTTTATTACTTCAGTCCGAAAAAATAGAGATATTACCTCAATATAACTATACATAATTATTAATTATATAAAAATTTGTATGAGACTGAATAATTTAAGCGTTTAGTTAAGGCAATTCAGCCTATGTTTTAGTGTCATTTTTATAGTTGAAACTCATTGAATCATATTTGGTCATTGAAACTCAATTAAACCTAATGTAAAACAGCCTATGTTTTAGTTAAGGCAACTCAGCCTATGTTTTAGTGTCATTTTTATAGTTGAAACTCATTGAATCATAT
Source organism: Lupinus angustifolius (assembly GCF_001865875.1). NCBI lineage: Eukaryota > Viridiplantae > Streptophyta > Magnoliopsida > Fabales > Fabaceae > Lupinus > Lupinus angustifolius. The sequence continues at coordinate 159,680 of NW_017720488.1, read as the reverse complement.
TTGGTCAACTGTGGGACCAAACGAAAATTGAATCAACCATGGTTGTCCTAAAAAAATGTCTCATGTTTTCATATATCTCATTTTACAAATCATTGTTTCAAACTTACTTTAGTATGTGAGAACAAAGACAAAGACACCACATTTTATGATCTTTATGTTTTTGACCTACAAACAAATGTGAATTATATTTGAGAGCTTTGGATAAAGCTGCTGGAGAATTGATTCGCAAACAAGACAACCATGTGCCCTAATCTTACCCACAAGAGGGGAACGAGGAATTTATGCATATACCATGCGACACTAATATCAATGTTATTATGGAAGCACAAAAGATTGACGCAAAGGAGAGGCCGAAGCTATTTAAAGTAAATCCTGTACACATAATAATTATAAGATGAAGGGTTGAACAAGACATACCAATTACTACATGCTCAAGTTTTGTTAGTTTATGGCTTCCAGCCAAAACCCATGTTATCATCTAGATCATTGTTAAAGAATGAATTTTCTGTGAAATCATGGGCTATATCCTGCATATGTTGGTTTTGCGGCATATCAGGTGTTCTCTGGTAGAACCCATTGTTGCCATCAGCTGCTGCTGAAGAATCACTGTTTGAAACTGCCTTGAAGCTGTGACTCCTAGAAACAGGCTCATTATTTCCGGAAACGTGGGCAGAAGATCCGGACATGGATGGAGTGTGGCCTCCAAAACCTAACCCATTCTTGGACATGTTATTCCCATTTGCATTGGGTCCACCAACAACAGATTGTTGTTGAACTCCCCCATTGTTGTTATTTGACATATCCTGCAGCAGTTGCTGGATGAACTGCTGTTGCATAGCTTGGTTACCATTGGATCCCTGTGAATAATTTTGATGGGGTAAGCTGTTTGCATTACGTGAGCATTGTTGAAGCTGCTGGTGTTGCTGCTGGGATGGAAGATGATAGGGACTTGGGAAACCCCTATTGGTAGAATTCCGCATTGACCCTGGAATTAAAGCAGCAGCAGCAGCAGAACCTTGCAAAGATGAAGAGTGACTCTGGTCCAATTTATTGAAAGAAGATGATCCTTCCCGCTGAAGTGGGCCAGGGCTTGAATTCATCGAGTTTTGCCTCATGAGAATATTCTGATAGTTAGACAGTTCAAAAGCAGTTTGTGCTGACCCACTCAAAGCACCACAATTAACCATATTATGATTATTGTTTACTTGGTTGTTAAATCCTGGACTCATTGCCATCAGCTTATTAAGTGTATTTCGATCAGTTGGAAGACCTTGAACATTTGCTAGCCGTTCCATCTCATGCATCTGGAGCTTGGCCGCAGTTGGAAATTGAGGATAATTTTTCAAGCTCTCTGCATGTAAGTATGGATCAGTATTCAGAGCAAGATTTAAAAAACCAATTCTGAACACCTTAAAACCAACATAGCTTCACACAACTGAAGATTATGAGACCAGCCCACAAGAGAAGCATATATAGAAAGGGAAAAGAACAATTATGACAGCCATATTGCCACATGCTCAATATATGAAAGTTATGACGGATAATTCAATAGTGTAATACGGTAATAAAACTGCATAAGAATTACCAATTGGCCCAACTTTGTACTCTTTACATATGTCAATCAGATCTTTCATGCTACTGACAACCTCAGAAATCTGTCAACAATTGCAGAAGGAACAAATTAAGAAGGCTTGATAATTATAAATAAGAAACAAATTGAGTTTTCTCTATTTTACTCAACAGAAAGACAATGTAAATTTTAATAATGTACCTGCAAGAATCTCACATATCTTTTGGAAAAACCCAACTCGTTTAGCGATTGTAATTCCAAACTCTTCGCAAGCTGACGCCCAGCTGTCAATAACCTGATGTAAAATAAACATTATCTTAAGCCTTAGTGCAATCACAATTTTTTAACATGTAGCAACCTAACTCCTAAAATTATACTCAAATAATAAATCTAGACTTCTAGAGCATATATTGTAAACTATAAATATACTACTCTTATTAACTTAAATAAGGCAACACAGGCTATTATAATCAGATACTTTTTAATCACATTGCCCTAATATAATGCCAGACCCAAGAGTGGCACAAACATTGAGAGAATAAAAATTAAAATAGAAAAGTCAATAGTACAGTGCTATGAGATCCTCATAGTCTTGTAAACAGACATAATTTTGACCAAACTCTCATGTAAGCCTCATTGTAAATGTTAAAAAGGCAGCTTAATCCTCATAGTCTTGTTAAAAAGGACTTGCAATAAGATTATTTTTATACTTCTATCCTTGTGGGTATTTGGAACAGACTATTTTGGGCTCAGAAAAACTAATAAGAAAAATGTTCAAGAAAGAGCCTTCAACTAATGTAGCTTGAGCAAATTAAGCAAAATCAACATGTGCTGCGCCAAAAAGGGCCCTCAAGGCCGCAATGTTACGTGACTACAACCTTAACGCATAAGGCTTCTATTATACATATATACAAACACACAGATAGAGCATCCAACCAAAATGGAGAAATAGAAAAAACATAATAGAATCAAAGGAGAAGTGAGGAACAACAATGCATTAACTCACATATTGCTGTTTGCTTGCAGGTCTTGTTGAGAAACCCCGTCTGACCCACTTTCAGCAATTGTACTCTGGCATTTTTGAGCTACTTGAACCAATTGGTTGACCTACATAATAAAAAAAATATAACCATCATAAAAACTAATGTCTCTTTTCATACAACTAAAGATAATATAATAAGAGAAAATGAGTTGTGCATTAACAGTGAAAGGTTTTTTACACTGTCAATACATCATCTACTATTCATGTGTTAACAATCATTGACTTTTCATGCTTTAGTGCAATTTTGTAGAACGGTTTAAATGACTAATAATTGTAAACACCTCAAAAGCCCTCCCATCTAATTTGCTAAAACTGAAGTTTGAACAGGGCAACTTATTCAGAATAATAAAGAATAGGTCATGTAAGCTCAGGGCAACTTCTGATTATTCCATGAATGGAGTTCAAGGCTGATTTCTATTTTTCTATTATGAGCTTCGAACTTCTGACTGTTTATCACTATGTTTGAGTTTTAAATTTTTGGGTTAAAGCATCAATTCGGTTCATACGGGAAAAAGTCTCTTCGCTTGAGAGAGTAAGATTGTGTACATCTACAATCCCCAGGCCCCACTAGGTGGGAGCCCCATGCACTGAGCCACCCAATTTAGTTCATGGAGTTTAATCTTCAAAGCACCTTTATGAACTTCCTATCATGATCTACAAATTGAAAATTTTAACGATATCTTTCAATATGAATCACACGCTTAAGTAGTTAGCTTACAAGGCAAATTAACATTAAATTAAAACAGAAAAAAGATTTTAATGTTGTTTTTTGTAACTTCAACTCTTTCAGCGAGCACTTTGTCATGTTTTCTACAGTTATACCCCAGGAACCCCCTAATGCCACAAGGGTTACCTTTTGACTTTAGCTACGTAGAATTGAACATCATAAAAGAAGAAAGTTCACCCATGCTTTAGTAATTAAATTAACATGCAAAGTAGAACACTACGGGGCCCAAGCATATAAAAAATGGTTGGCAAGATGGAGCAAACCTTGCAAAAGTGTCCAGAATCATACCTGTGGTACAACCAACCTACGAGGGAGAAGTTCTTCATGACGCCTTGCACAGAACTCCCAAGATAATATCTAAGAATATTAACAATAATTTAAGCAGGTAATTATGCATAAATGATTCAAATAGAAAATATATTTAAATAAAGTAACAATTTTAAGACCTTCAGGTCTTGAGTAAATATGATACGAAGATGACCCTCACGACTAACATGAAGCTGCTCGTATACGGTCTCTTGTACTGCTTTAGCATATTCTAACATCATCACACCAGACTGAAATCTATATTCACGCGGCAAGTCCAAAAATAACAGTTCATCAATCACTCCACTGCCAAATTTGATTTCATTAAGTCTAGGGAGTACTTCAAAAGTCGCCTCTGTTAACCAAATCCAGAATGTAGACATTATTAGATTGACATGACAAGAAATTTTAAGCAGACATCTTCCTAGTAATGTAGCTTACAAGGACATTGAGACTGCAAACCACGTATCATCCATCATTGCCCACTTACAATCACTCACTTACTAGCTTATTTTTTATTGCATTTGGGTCTGCTAATTTTGAATAATTTTCAAGTTTGAACCAAAGATTATTTTGTACAATTTAGAACATGATTAGTGGTCAGTATTGGTTGTACAGGGTACTCTTCATCGAGAAGTTAACACTTCAGAAATAAATAAATAAAAAACAGCTCAATGCACGAGGCTCCCACCTAGTGGGGTATGGGAATGATAGATGTACACAGATTTATACCTGCATGTTGGAACCCATGACCTCTTGGTCACTAAGCAGTAACATTACCATTGCATCGAGGCTCGCCCTCTACTTACAACATAAATAAAATTGGAATTCTAAATCGAAAATAAATTCCTAAAGTTAACTCTTACAGAATAGTAAAAATAATATTCTCATTTTCTTACCAAATCCCTTTCCAGATTTGGAACCACACATGTCGCACTGCCATGCATCCTAAACAATGAAATATCAAAATCAGATTATATTAAATATCAGAAGCACCGATAAATTAAATGGGCAAGTCAGCAAGACAGTGCAGACATAAAGTTGAGGGTCATTCTAAGCAAATGCAATTCATTCAGACATAACTTTTGTGTTGAGCATCATTCTAAGGAGTTGCCGTCAATAAGGTAAGCAGAAAGCAGAACATTCAACATAAAAAAAAAGCCATGTTCAAAATGCACCTTTTGGAAGTGAATTAAAGCAAAAGTGACATCAAAGGGGTGTTTGTGTTCTGGTTGTGTGACTCATCAAGAGCCGACTTTAGAACCTGCGTGAAGGCTCAAAAGTGCAGCAACTCTAGGGGCTTTCCAGCCCAGGTGTGGAACTTCTTGAGGACAGATGAGTAACGCATCCCCCAAACTTTTTATAATAGAGTATATACATGTATGTATTTATGTTTAATGTTATGGTGTAACATTAATTATGGATCCTCTACCCTAGTTGTCTCCTGATACTCATTCCAACTTTGGAGCTCGATTTTTAACCTTGGCTGTGATGAATTCTAGTGAGGAAATGCAAAATTCACCATCAGGACATCAGTGTAATTTTGTTCAAAAGCTTAAACAATTTATAATAAAATAGATTCTTTTGGCTCCCCCTAACTTATTGCTAAAACTCCACCAGAGGAAACACATGATTTGGAAGTAAATTAAATAAAAAAGGACATGAAGCCGAAGAGCTGTGCTATTCCATTTCTGTAGCGGCTGGAGGCCACAACGCCATGTGACGGTGCATAGCACACAATTGATAACATAGATTAAGGCGCCACCATATTTATGAAACAAAAACAGAAAGTTCGAGTGCAAAAACTGACCATAGCAGCTTGGGGGAAAACGCCAAGTGCATGCTGCCCAACATTATTATATAATGACAAGCACCATCGCTTCTTTGCACGGGGAGAGTAATACTCACTCACAAATTTTCTCCAATACGCAATACTATTATCCTGAAAGAAACAGACAAAATTGAATACCAGCTGTCATAATTTGAACTTCAATAACTCCCAAAACAACAAGGAAAGGTGATAAGATAGTATACGATATTATTTACTTTCAGTTACTTGAAACATAAAATTTAATGCTTGAAAGGAAATCCAAAAATAAACCAATCAATATAATGATTAAAGAATCTTAAATAGATTTTTCAGATCATTGAAATAATAAATCATAGTTTCCCAAACAAAAATATCAGAGAGAGGCTATCACATGCAACAAATAAAAATATCTCACATTCGGCCGTTGTCGTTGATGATAGAGGTACTGCTTCAATCGACGGGCACATACACCACTAACACCATTGTCAAATGGGCGCTTGACAGCAGATGAGGGATGCATTGCTTGTTGCTGAAATTGCTGCCTCGATTGCACTTGTTGTTGTTGCTGCTTTTGTTGTTGCTGCTGCTGGAAGTGCGCTCGCTCAAACTGTGGCATAGACTGAAACAATTGCTGCTGTTGCCTCAGTCTCTGCTGCTGAAGCAAAGCATGTATCTGTGGATTGTGACCCTGCATTTGGATGAGGTCTGGTCTCTGAAGAATCTGTTGTATTACCTGCTGTTTCATCATATCTTCCTGCTTAATATCCAGCCTAGGTTTCTTCGCTAACTGGGATAAATTATTTGGATCTTGGATGAAAGACCCTGGTCCTTGTGCACCCATTGGTATTGTAGACACAGCAGTTTGAGATGCTGGCAAAGACATAGCATTTGAGGCACCCTGAAGCTGCAGCTGCTGAACATTCTGATCTTGATGAGAATTCTGCTGAGCTCCAGTAGAACCATCCATAACTGATGACCCAGAAATAGTATTATTTGATGTAAATGACATGGGCGAGGTGGGTAAACGTAAGTACGGGTCTGTGTTAATGCTTGCACTTCTATGAAAATCAGGGCCACCAGAGAGTGCAGAATTTGCATCAGTGACTAAAGAACTGGCTCCAACACTTCGCACTGAGTTTACCACACCGTTCAAAACTGCACTATTGACCTCCCCAGACACCGGACCATGATTCGACCACGAGGTTCCATGAATGGTGTTAGAATTGTTACCAAAAGACGAGCGTAATTGAGAGTTGATTATATTTTGTGATTGGGTATCTCCTTGAAAGAAAATTCCAGAACTTAATGATGATTGGGTTAACCCTCCAGTTGCCCGAGAAGGTGTCATATCTCTCCAGAGGTAAGCTTAACTATTAATTATGATATATTGTGAATGCATGTGGCTCATGCATTCTAAATAACAGGGATTGACAAAAAATGTGCCTTTTCTTTCTTCTTTCTCTTAAATTTCTAAACTTGACTCCAAAAATATGCTGATAAATCTCCAAACTTCAGTGCACACACACATGCCAAAATTTATTACGCACCTTACGCTCCGGACAATTCCTTAAATGGATTTAACATAAACAAAGGAAAAAACATAGCATAAGTAAAACTCCCAAATTGAATAATACAACCGAATAAAAAAGAAAACCATGATTAAGAAGCATACAAACACTTTTAAAACATAACGACAAATTGAATAATACCAAATAACCTTTTTCAAAGAGGGAAAATCACAATCCAACAACTATAAGCAAAAAACCCTAACTCCTACTAACATTGAGACAACCATCTCATCAACATCAACAACAACAACAAAAATTAATAAATCATTAGCAGTGAAAATTCCAAAACTCGCAGCTTTCAATTTATACATTCAAAACCTGTTAAACCTAAAAATCAAATTGCATGACTGCACAAACAAAATCAAAACCCTTATTATCAGCACAAAAATTTAGAAACCTTAATACCAAAAGGTTCTCAATTCGCATATCCATACCACCACAAACTAGTAAAACAATAAGCTTATATCCGAAAACCATTAAACTTTCGAAATTGTTATTTCGCTATGATAAATTAAAGGGGAAAATTGTAACAGTCACTGATACTGCAAAAATTGAAACCTAATGAAGCTTTTAACACAGTTCAAAACGTAAAGCATTCGAGTAAATAGAAACTCACGTCAAAATCGCGAGGTGAAAAGCAAAACGCTGCGTTTCGAGAAGTTGACGAGAAAAAGAATTTGCAAGAAAATAAAAAGAAACGGTGAGCGAAAGAAAGAGAGAGAGAGAAAAGGGTAGATAGTGATTTTTATAACAAAATCTGAGTTCTTTTGTTTTTTGTTTTACGGAAATCCTAGTGATGCTATTGATAAAAGCGTGAGTAGATTAAAAAAAGGATAAGAACCAATTTTTAATTGATGCTAGAAAGGATTTATTAGTTGACCTATAATAGGTTAGGTTAAACTTTTTATTTATGAAAAGACCTCGTACTTTTTAAAAAGTTTATTTAGCGTCAGACTTTAGGCTCCTAAAATGCTTATTAAGCCTAATAGATCAACCTATTTATTTATATTATATAAGAATGTCGAAATTATGTTATTTTAATATAAATAATATTATTATATTAATATTAATATAAAAATGTATAAAAATATAATTTAATTATTAGAATTAGATGAGTCTAACTAAAAGTATGTCTATAAGCATATTTAACTTTAACATAGTAGCCTACTTCATAACCATATAGTATAATAGCATTTAAACCGACTAACATGGTAGAGTAGATTTTTAAACATGGTACTCTTCATCGAAGTTAATGAGCATGTTTAAGGCAAAATCTGGTCAGATTCGAGGTTTTAAAAGTAATTGCTAGATAGATTTAAATCTGCGTAAAGAGACTCAGATTTGCTAACTCATATTTCTTCCGAAATATATAAATAGGAGGGATTCGTTTACACTCAATTTAAGTTACACTAATTACACTCAATCTAAATCATTCATTTTCTTAGATCCAACGGAGCAAACGAGTGAAACTTAAAAGTTATTTAAGATTTCTTTTTTTCTCTCTCTCGTCACTTATTGCACTCACTCATTTGCTTTGTTGGATCTAAGAAAATGAATGACTGAGATTGAATGTAACTAGTGTAACTTAAATTGGGTGTACACAGATCCCTCGTCACGCGCGCACACACACATATATATATACCATAGCTCATATTTCATCAATATATATATAACAACATAATTGTATTATTATATTAATGATAAGAGAATAAAGTATTTCCTTATACCAGGAGATAATTCATCTCCTTATATCAGGAGATAGCTCATCTCCTTAAATCTATTCATTGTTTGACATATGTCTTATTTTATTTTTTATAGTTGTAATATCATGTTAATTCATAAATATAATTGTTATGTTGTTAAAAATTAATGTTATATTATTAAGGCTACTATTATGTTTGTTTGAGTAAAATAATTATATTTACTAGTGAACGTAAATTATGTTATATAATTTTATTAGTATTTTTGTTTTTTGGTTCCCTAAAATAATATAGGATCATAGCAAATAAACACAATTGCATAAAATTTTGAAAATTATTTTTAATTTATGAGTATACGTGGATCTATTAGGTAGGGATGACAATGAAAATCGAAGTTGTGAGAAAAACCGAACCGAACCCAAATTTAACGGGGAAAATTCGATGTAATTGGATTCAAGTTCGGGTTTTATATGAGTTTAATTTTTGGGTTCAGATTTGGTAGAGCAAAAACACTAATCCGTACCCACCCGATGTAATATAATTCAATTTAAAATTAAAATTTCTATCATATGTCCATTGTTTTTAATTTCTAATTTTACTTTACATACTATTGAATTCTAAAACAAAAGAAATGAAATAATACAAAGAGAGAATAAAAATGCTAGAGAAAAATGAAACGAAAATAATATAATACTTTACTTAATATATTTATAGTTTTCGGGTTCGAGGATAATATCTTTATTTTCAACCACATTGAGTTTGGATTCGGGTCTTGAATTTTGGGTTGAGATTGGGATATATGCAAACCCGGCTCTAACCCACCTTGTTGCTATTCAAAAATGAAGTAACAAAATGGATGCATATAATATCAATATTCAATGTTGCAAAAGAAAATGGAAAACTAAAAAAATGAGGTTAGAAGGGAAGGAAACAGGCAAATTATGTATATTAAATGACTTAAAAAACAATTTGTGAAGTTGAGTTGTTTTACAAAATGAATATGGTTGGATTATTGACATTTCAAATTATATGTTGGCATTCTTATCTAACTAATTATATTTTAAGCTTTTATTTATAAAATCATAATCAGTCGTTGAAGGACATGGGTAGGTATTTGTGAGTATCAATAGTCTTATACGATCCATATTTCTTCAACTGTCTAACAAAATACTTTAAATATTTATAATAAAATTTGTTATAGAAAGCCATGTGCTTCTTCCTTGTAAAAAAAGTGTAATGATGATGAAATATCGAGTATATTATTAGAGAATAGAGATGAGAAAGAAGTGAGTTAGTTATATTTTATATTTGTTAGTTTCAGTTTATTATGATAGTTAGAGAGTAGTTTACTTCAGTGTAAGCTAGACTATCCCTCTCCTGCTCATTATTCAATGAATGAATCTAACCTCCATTTTCATCTAAATTCAGATTTCTCCTTCTCTTATCTCTTAGTTTCTCTCGGTCTTTCTTTCTTATATCATTTTTGTTGTACTATCAAGGATATTCTCTCACCTTTTTGAGATAAGGAACTAATTCTTTTCGAGGTTTGTGAATATTTCTTCTAATAAGTGTTGTTCACAATAATCGAATATTTGACCCTTTGGTCATCTAAGAATCTAGCACTATCCAAACATTTGGTTTCTTATATCATTTTAAAACAAGATGAACGTGCACATTATATAAGATTTTAAGAGATGTGGACATGATTTACCCAAAGTATTATTCAGATTGAGGAATGAAGTAATATAGGAAGTTTTCACAATATGATGGAAATCATCTATCTTTTTATTTTGTGTAGTTTGTTAATGAGTGAATCCTTTAATGTTTTTGCCTAAAGTGTTCATATATATATATATATATATATATATATATATATATTTATTAGAGTTGTCTAAATTCATACACATTAAAAATTAGAATTTTATTGGGCCATTGGGATGTTAATGACACAACTATTAACCAATTGAAAAGGGTTTATTTGTTTTAAACGTGCTTGAATTTTTATAATTGGGATAGTTTCTTTCATGAGACTTTAGCGTAATAGAGATAGTGCAATTATATTTAGAGAATAAAATATATCTGAAATAAGTTATATCTGTCTGCTACTAAAATCATGACGTGTGACCTACTTAATCATTTTTTATAAAAATATTTCTAAAACTAAATAAAACAGTACACAAATAATTATTTTACTGGTTAGAGAAAATAAATTATCTCATACTATGAAAAAATATTTTATTCTCTTATATTTAAACACCTAAAAATACCACTTTTATTTCTTCCTTATACTTTTTGTATAGCTTGTTAACTTTTAGATTGTATACCACATCACCTAATGTTGTCACAAATATTGTGGTAACTTTCATAATCAGGTCACTAACTAATTACATTATGACACTAAATTGAAACGATTGATTATATCAAGTCACAGCTTAACCACATTAGACTACATCATACTATACAAAATTCAAAAAAATATTTTTATTATAAAATATTTTAAGTTGCAATAGTCAATCCATGTCATAATGATCACAATAATCAACAATCTACTTCTATATAATAATGCAAGGGGCTGATGTTATTATCAAAATAGATATATCATATGACCGACACTTGGATTTTTAAGGGACATGTTTGTAATAACAAATTTTATTTGTTTCAAAAAATCAAAGACAAAATGGTTAATAGTATATTACTTAAATGTATATAATATTGTTCTTATGCCTTTAGTTTTGGTGAGGTTAATTTAAGCATTTCAAAATAATATATACAATAAAATAAGGTTGTGTGCAGAGTATTTTATTGCTAATCAATGATATTGAAAGTCACCTCACATTTCAAATTTAAAACACATTTCAACTTGTAACACCGTGAATTTTCTGTGAATGTTTTATTAGTTATTTATTTTAACAACGATTAATTTTAGAAATTAATCGGTATTGAATTAGACTAAACCGTAGTTGAGTGTTAGTGTTTTTTTGTGATTTCCTATTTTGTAGTAAATTGTCGTAATTTTTTGTGAGAGAAAGTTTTTGAGCTGGTATGAGACTCAAATTCGCCCGAATTAGGCCTAATAACATGGTTTTGAGTTTTGTATCTCGGAGTCCAATTTCGATTGCGCTATTGGCTTCGAAATATTATTTCGAGTTAAGATAGACATCAAGTTTGTCTAGAACGCATTTCTAATTATTTTTCACTCCGAATTCCGTGTTTTGAAGCTCTAACTATAAACCGAAATCAGGAGATTTTTATTATCCGACCGGATATTAGCCGAAAATACTCGGGAATGGTTTAATCGAGAATGTATCATCGAAAAGATCACATCACTTTCATGTAAAAAGCTTGCTTGTTAAACAAACAAAAATACATATCCTCTTACACAAAATCCCCTAAATCACTCAACAAATCCTCTCACTCCACCACCATTAGACACATCATCTATGCTAGTCTAAACCTACTTACTTTGCATTAAATTTTATGATTTGATGAGGGTGAGACTCTCCTATAAATGTCTCACCCCATTCTCTCATTTTTACACTAAATTTCCTATACAAACTAAGGTAGTCTTTTATTTTCTCTTCTTCATCTTCTTCTCATACTTCATAGAAAGTTATGAGCTTTTACTATGTTTTTCATAAAGTAGAGTTTATATTTGTTCTTTAAGTATTTTATGAAGGCATAACTAAAGGGGATGATAATAAAATCATATGAACCTTTATGTAGTTTTTGACTTTGGTAAATCTTGAAATTTCTTCCTTGTTCTTAGATGGAAAAACTATATCTTTGGACAAGGTTAGATGAGTTATTCGTTTGGAAATATTAGAAATTATTGTTAGTATTTGAATATGTTTAAAGGTGATGATTTTAACATCAAAGGAACCTTTAATGTGTTTAGGAAAAAGTTTGTATTTTATTCTTGAAAGTTTATGATGTTGATGAGTTGTTGTTGAAAATGTCATTTTTAGAAAGTATTATGTTTAAAAATGGTTTAGCATATTTTAATCTTTGATTTCTAAGTTAAAATAATGATTTGGGATAAAATATAATTTATCTTGACTTCATAAACTTAAAGTGTTATAAATTTTTGGATATTAGAGTAGTAGAAAGTCTTACCTTAGAATTTATTTTCATGACTATGAAATTAATACTTACTAACCCTTGAGGTTTTTTCCT
>NW_017720488.1:121427-146684 GCF_001865875.1 Lupinus angustifolius | reverse complement strand
GTTCTGTCTAAGGAAAGACTTGGTATTTAAGGGCGTCTTTACGACCCACCTCTCTTTCCTGGGAACTAGGCTGGTGTATATCCATGGATTATGACATAATTCCGATATAAGTTTTATTGAAGATCTTACTTTAAAAAGTGTTATTTGATTGTAAGACTTTCAATGACAAATGATGATTCAAGGATATTCAACCTTGAATCGGATGGACGAAAGCAATTAAATTAATTTTAAATCGCAAGTTTTATATTTGCGTAAAAAGTTATTTCGTAGGTATAATTATTATCGCCAGTTAACTTATTAATGTTATTTTGGCGTAATGAAGAGTTTGAGAGGAGATCGGATCAAGTAAGCTCACCTTTAAACAGAGAACCTAGCGACCCGACACACTCAGGTGAGGGAGAATACATCGTGACATAGTGGTGTCCGAATATGACACCCGGATCTCCTAAACTATCTCAAATGTTTGGAGTTATATTTGTGTATTAAGAAAAATTGTACTTAATCAAATATTTGTGTGCATGGATTTTTTACGGATACTTTCTTAAGTTGTATGTTTAGGATAGCTAAAAATATCAAGTATTGTGGTAGTTATCCGTGAAGAAACACCACTCGAGAAACTAAAATGCATTAGGATCGAAAACAGTGGAGAGTTTCAATACGGTAGCCCAAACTCCCTCACAAGTTTGGAGTTGCCTTGAGTATTAATAAAGCTTGTACTTAATCAATTGTCTGTTTGTTTGAATTAAGTACAACAATATTTCTTATACCGATTTATGTTATGTTTATATATGCAAATACAATGTTTACTCTTAAATTATAATGTTTGAATGATTATTATGGGAATGATATGTGTGTGGTAATTGTTAAATTCAAGGTTTAAAAACATGTGATATAAATGAGAAATATTTTCCTTGAGAAAAGTAATTAAAATGATATTCAGGCTCTTCTCGCTTGAACAAGACAACCCTCGCTTGAGTGAGAAGTGTTTAGAGAAAACAAGTGTTTTAGCTTGGGGCGAGACAGCTCTCGCTTGAGTTAAAATAGACACCAAGAGAACTAATTGTTTTCTCGCTTAAGCAAGACAACTCCCGCTTAAGCCACAAATGCCTCAAAAATGGATGTGCCCTCGCTTGAGCGAGACAGCTCTCGCTCGAGCGAGACAGCTCTCGCTCGAGCGAGAAGGCTCCATACTGACATGACTTCTTTTGAAGTCGTCTGAACGATAACTCTCATATATACAAGAGCCTAATGACATGTTTGCCATCAATAAGTTATAAAGGTAAATAACTATATGAAAATTGAAAGTAATAAAAGTAAAGAATTGCTTTGTTAAAGACAATAGCCCTAGCTTGGGTGTGAAATGACTCAAATGATTGAACCCGGTTCCCGAAATCCACAAACTTATATAAGTACATTTGTTCTTGCGCCTATTTAGGGCAAGGTTTCCGATTGTGATGTCGTGATTAGGGCAATGCCCAAAAAAGGATTGCATGATACCACGTAGCAAGACCGTTTAACCGTAAGAGGCTTGGCCATGTGGCCGTCCAGGGTGATTCAGCGATGGTTCGTAGTGGTAGGAATGTTATTCCTCTATTTATGTGTTGACGTAAGATCGGGTCCCACAAGAAGCGTTCCTATGGGAGATGTCTTAGGTTGGGCGATCACGATTAAAAGATTTAATCGGCTAACCTCAGTTAGTGTGCGTACTCATTATGGATAATGAAGTAGTGGAGAGAAAATTTACGGGAGACGAACGAGCCCCGAGATGTTGAGAGGGACGACGATGGCGGTGGTTCGTCAGCAAAGCCTTGAGGGTGAGTCTAGGTGAGACGAGTCCCTTATATTCCTGGATGAGGTATTCTATTAGATCAGATAGTTCTCACGGCGCAAACTAGACGATCTCTGACAATCCTTCTTTGCAATCAGGATCAATGAGAGGGATGCCCAGAAAGTGTTTAATATGACACCGTCCTGAAATAGACAGTTCTTCGAAACAGATCGATCATATATCCTTGCGAGGAATAATTTTGGTGCGTTCAAATCGGCTTGTTATGGGACCTGTACTCTTGGTTATTTCCGAATAGTATATTGGGAGGATATTGGTGATAGGATGAATGAAACAAGCATAACATTCATACATTGAGATTGTGGACTTTGATCCTCATAATCTGAGATTATAACATCATTCATCATTGTGCATTTTTTATATGTGATGTATATATTTTGTTTATTATGCGTGTCTGTCTGGATGTGATATTCCGTGTAATTCCATGCCGTCAATGAGTAATATTCATTAGATGTCTTACTCCATTTTCTTTTTGTTTGTCTTCTATTCGCATTTTGTTCAAATGGATCATTCTGTCAGGATTCTGAGTTACCGCTTTTTGATGTCCCAGGAGGGGGCAAGGAGGATTGAGGGAAATGGTTATACCTACACAGACCCTTGTGCTTTTTGATTAGTGTACCTGCGTATGGTATTTATTTTAGAGTAGTTTTATTTGGGCGACGATTAGGTTTCGCCTTGTACTTTGTACCAACATTTCATGATATTCTAATGAAGTATGATTCAAAGTTATATTGAGTTATATTTTTATTACCTTTAGGTAATGATGTTTTTAATTTTCCGCATTGTATATTACTTAAAGTGATGTTCCAAAAATGAAAATAATATAAGGAAATAAAATTTATATGACATCGTTATTAAAAAAATAATACCCATTTTGAGCAAGATTGTTTTTGAGAAATTTTCGGGGCGTTACACAACTTCTCTCACTCACTATATCTCTTTCTCTTTCAATAATTATTTTCTCACTTTCATCTTCTTTGTTTTTAATATATGGTTGTCATTGTTAATATCTCTTTTCTCTCTTTCTTCTTCTCCTCTCATTTTTTTCACTTTTCAAAAATCATTTCCTCCTCTCGGAGCGACCCACTTGACTAGCTTCATACTCTCTTCTTCTGTTTTACAATAAGTACTTCTTTGTCTCACTTACTTTAAAATACATTTTTCTTTCAAATGAATTCTTTTTGTATAATCATTTTTGTTCACCTGTCTTTGCTTCTTGCATGTGTGTCTTTGATTATTTCAATATACATCTTTTCTCGCTTTCATCTTCTCTCTTTCAATATACCTATGTTCTCTCTTTCAACTCTTCTCATTTTCTTCAGATTCATCTCTATGTTCACCCACTTACTCGAATGTATGATTTTTTCTTCTAAGTTCCTTCCATTTTTAATTTTTTGATATTAACTTCCACTTCTTTTAAAATGTTATTCTGTGTGTGTCTTGAAGATGATTTTTTCACTAAGAATAGAAGTTTTTTTTCCACATTTGAATGTTTTGTGTCCTTATTTGTGCATTTTATTTTCTTTGCGTTCTTACTCATTTTTTCCAAGAAGATAACATTTTTTCAGATTTGCATTTTTTATGTGTTATTACTTTATGCATTTCTTATTTTATGTATGCCTTGCTTTTCCTTTATTCTTTTCTTCACATGTAGTAAATCAATCATCATTTTATTTTCAGATATGCAAATGCACGAAATAATTGACCTACAACAACATAGAGCTCTCGAACTCGATGGGTGAAGAAAATCATATGAGCACAAAATTAGTTTCTTAAATACATTTTATTTCTATAAACTCTTATGTTTACATAGATAAATATTGTTATTTGTTTATGCTCTTTGATGTCTCTTTTTCTACGTATTGATGTGAATCTTTACAGAGATAAATACTTGACAAATAGTGTTTTTCTCCCCATTTTAAACTTTTTTCCCAAATAAAATTAGTAAATATAAGTACTTCTATCTATATGAATATGCTCGTTTAAATATATATTTTACATATTGTTGTAAATTTGTACTATTATGAATATCCTATTTTTATATTAAAGTCTATTTCTACGTATTTTGTATGTTGAAGCTTATTAAACTAGGGTTTTATCTCCTTCACCATAACTAAAAGTTAGGTAGCTATAATGTTACACATATAGCATATATATTCAAGTTAAAGTATAATAAATATATATAACATATATCATTTATTTTCTAACCCTGTTTAATTACATATATAGGAATGCTGGTAACTTCAATCCAAAAGTTCAAGAAGTCAATCCCAGGTTAAGAGCTTTTTACATACAAAAATGATATGATCCAAGATTTAGATTATCATCATCACTAGACAAGTGATGTAGAAAGATGTTTAGCACCTAAGAGGTAAAAACAAATTTTTTTTGCATTTTTTGTAGGTCACGTTTACTTAGATCCGGAGTAACTAAAAATATAAACTTCTATCTCTACTATTATGAATGTGCTATTTTTAAATATCTTTTTACGTATTGTTATGAATTTGTACTACCGGTCAAGTCTACTTTGTGCATTTTTAGTTAGGCATACATTTTTCACTATCTAACTCACTGAACTTTATTTAATGCATTTGTATAAGCCATTCTTTTGTGCGTTCTACTCAATAAAACTTATTTTTTTTCCATGCATGTTTAGTGTGTCATTATCTCATCAAGTTTATTGGGTAAATTAAGCAATTTTATGATAATTTTGGTATAACTTCTGAATTATTTGAATTACTGTACAGCTCGAGAGTTATAGCCATTCATGGAACCCAAATATCGCTATATAAGGCTCTTATTACACTTTACTGAATTCAATATCCAATGTTTATATTTATGTGTATGAGTTGGTTCAAATGTTTGTTTCTATTTCGCTTAATTCTCATGTTACGTTAATGCATCACCATTGTTATTATATGATATATTATGTGTTCCATAATATTTAAAAATATAAACATTGTTTCTAATTCCATTTTATAAGAAAATAAATAGTTAATACATTTCTGTTATGTGGATTGAATTATGTAAAAGACACAATATAATTATTCTATGTTTTATGAATTGATTCTCTGACTTTAATTACTAATGACATTGTTGTTACTTTCATAGGTAGAGGCTAGGTTGGAACAAATTGATGCTAATAAACTTTGGGTGAAGATCATCATTTAGAACAAGAGGGGAAGTTTCAAAAATTTGATGGAGGACATGAATTTTTTATGCTTTGAGCTCATAGATACCAATGTCATATCCATAAAAGGAGCATTGTTCATTGAAAGTTGCATGTAAGTGACTTTAAGAAAGGTAAGAACAATGCTAAACTTGAGAGGAGACTAAGATATCATCACAGGAAGAGGTGTAATATGTTTGTGTATGTTTTACCTTTGATTAATAGTATTATAATATGCTTATGTGCTATCTTGAGAAATTAATGATGTGATATATTCACTTTAATTATTTCTAAGTATGTTATTATATTATTATCAGTGCCATATAGATCAAATTTATACGAGCTTTTAGTTATTTGTAGGTACAATTATCTTAAATGAAAGCAGTACTACTACTAGCATTTGAGAGAATTGATTATATGGCTCAAAAAATGAAAAGTTGTATGTCTGCTAAGATAAACATGTTATATTACCAAAGTTAATAGATTATCTAAATATTTAAAAAATTGGATTAAGTATATCATTTTAGTTAAGTATATATATTTCATTATCTAAGTCACTGGACTTTATTTAATGCATTTCTATGAGTCACTATTTTATGCATTGTACTCAATGAAACTTATTTTTCCCATGAATTTTTAGTGTGTCATTATCTCATCAAGCTTATTGGGTAAATTAAGCAATTTTTCCAATAATTTTAATATAACTTCTGAATTACTTGAACTACTGTACTGTTTGGTCTATCTATTTGAAGTATTTTAGTTCAAGTTTATGCTTAATAGACATTCATCGAAAATTGTTGTTATTCTCGCATTACATTCACTTCCACGTCACACTCACATCTAATTGGATTGTTTTTAAGAAAAAATATTGATATTTAAATTATGATCATATCAATTGAATTCTAATTACATATATACCAACGGACGTTGTTTCAAGTGGTACATGCTTGATTCTCCTTAAGCAAGGTCTCGGATTCGAGTCTTGTGGATGGAAAAAATATCCGCTGGGAGAGTTATCCCCACGTACCTCTGGATGTTCCCGGCTCGGACATGATTGCCTCCAGTGCGAGAATACCTGTGAGAAACTCAAAAAAATTACATATATACATATGACAAAATTTAGTTGGTGGAATATGTTCTTAGATTCTCATGAGCTTAGCTTTCATTATGTTGAAAGTTGAGTGGTGATTTAATGTCATAAAATATTGACTAATGTTCCAACATCATTCAATTGTGAAGAGGTGAAGAGTTAAGATCGTGTACAAGTAATAAAATTATGTTTTGGATAAAAAATATTTGGGTCTATTTTTTGTATATAATTTATTGGTTCTACGCTAGGAATCTTATCATTTATTTAAGTGTATTGTAATATTTTTGTTTAGGATTTTGGTGAAAGAGTGGTAATTTTTTCTATATAGTGTTCTAATTTCCAACTAAATATATCAACGATTGGTTGGATTTATTTAACAAAAATGCTAGCCACAACACGTTAAAAAATATTTTCTCAGGGATGCTGTTGATTTTTTATTTTATACTTCTACCTATCATGTAGTTGGATAACTCAATGCATTGGAAAAACTCTATTATGTAAGATTTTATCTTTTTAAGAAGTGATGAAAATGATGCATGTGGTATTATTTTTATATACTTCACTTATATTTATATTTTTCAATTTTTATATTTATACTTCTACAAATTGTAGGGTTAATTACAGAATGTGATTGATTACTTCAAATTTGATACTAATAGTTTATCACTTCAAATTTATTTTCAGTTTTTATATACCTTTGTATTTTACTATTTTTATTTATATAGAGCTACGATGGAACGACCCATGTGAACGCATAAATATACTACTAGTTAAAATAAAAGCAATTACAACTACAATTTAAACTGTGCATCACACAAGCACTCCCTAGAAAAACCACATTATTGTTGTGATTATATAGACTTTATTTACTTCTGATGAAAATTTGAAATTAATAGTTTAACTATAAAATGCACCTGATTTAATTGTGTTCAGGTAATTTTCCTTCTCTTTTTTATTTCAATGTGTTCAACATATATGTAAAATATCAACGTGTTGATGTAGTGATTATAAAGACTTTATGTATTTCTCATGAAAATTTGAAATTAATAGTTTAACTATGTAGTGATGTAATTTTCATTCTCTTCTTTATTTCCTTCTGTAAAATATGAAATATTCAATTTTTTAGCGCAACACTAATTAGAAGAGCAATAACACACCATAAATAATAATAATAATAATATAATATAATATAATATAATAGTGAATGAAAAAATCCCATGTACAAATCCTCCTACCGAGGGCTTCTTGATTGCTTCAAAAACTAAATTACACACCTAGAATAATAATATATTTTGCATCCATGTAGCCGACTCAGTTTCTATTCTTTTTCATATGCAAGACCTAACCTCAAATCTTGCTTTAAAGATGTGAATATTTCACAATCATGAATTAAGCATATTGGTAGAACAAAAGATTGAAACAAATTAAGCAACTATAGGCACATGTAATAATTGTATTAATATAACTTGATACTGTATGTAGTTTAAATTGTCAAATAAATTACACTTGAAAGCCAGACAAAATTCTCAAACAAAATATCTCAATACCTAGTCAAGTTCAAAGTCATAGCAAATACCATCCAGAAAATGTAAAGGAAAAACCACGGGGAGGCAGAAGCTATATAAATCATGTACAAAGACAATAATTATAAGATGCAGGGTTGAGCAAGATATACCAACTACTGCATGCCAAGTTTTGTTAGTTTATGGTTTCCAGCCAAAACCCATATTATCATCTAGATCATTGTTAAAGAAAGAATTTTCTGTGAATTCATGGGCAATATCCTGAACCATATCCTGCATATGTTGATTTTGCGGCGTATTAGATGTTCTCTGGTTGAACCCATTGTTGCCATCAGCTTGTGCAGAAGAATCACTGTTTGAAATTGCCTTGAAGCTGTTACTCCTAGAAACAGGCTCACTATTTCCGGAAACAAGGGCAGAAGATCCGGACATGGATGGAGTGTGGCCTCCAAAACCTAATCCATTATTTGACATATTATTCCCATTGGGTCCACCAACAACAGACTGTAGTTGAACTCCTCCATTGTTGTTATTTGACATATCCTGCAGCAGATGCTGGATGAACTGCTGTTGTATAGCTTGGTTTCCTTGGGATCCCTGAGAATAATTTTGTACGGGTAAGCCATTTGCACTTAGTGAGCGCTGTTGAAGCTGAGGGTGTTGCAGCCGGGGTGGTAGATGATGGGGACTTGGGAAACCCCTGCTGGTAGAATTTTGCATTGACCCCGGAATTAAAGCAGAAGCAGTGCCTTGCAATGATGAAGAGGGACTCTGGTTCAATTGATTGAAAGACAATCCTTCTCTCTGAAGTGGGCCAGGGCTTGAACTCATCGAGTTTTGCCTCATGAGAATATTCTGATAGTTGGACAGTTCCAAAGCAGCTTGTGCTGACCCACTCAAAGTACCACAATTAACCATATTACGATTATTGTTTACTTGGTTGTTCAATCCTGGATTCAATGTCATCAGCTTATTAAGTGTATTTTGATCAGTTGGAAGACTTTGAACATTTGCTAGCTGTTCCATCCCATGCATCTGGAGCTTGAACGCAGTTGCAAATTGAGGATAATTTTTCAAGCTCTCTGCATGTAAGAATCGGGTCAGTATTCAGAGCAAGATTTAATAATCCAATTCTGAACACCTAAAAACTAAAATAGCTTCACACAACTAAAGATTATAAGACCATCCCACAAGAGAAGCATATCTAGAAAGGAAGCAGAACAATTACAACAGCCATACTCCACATGCTCAATATATGAAAATTATGACACAGATATAACCCTATAGTTTAATACGGTAATAAAACTGCATGGAAATTACCAGTTGGCCCAACTTTGTGCTCTTTACATATGTCAATCAGATCTTTCATGCTATTGACAACCTCAGAAATCTGTCAACAATTGCAGAAGAAACAGATTAAGAAGGGTTGATTATAATAAATAAGAAAGAAATTGAGTTTTCTCTATTTTACTCCACAAAAACACAATGTAAATTTTAATAATGTACCTGCAAGAATCTCACATATCTTTTGGAAAGACCCAACTCATTTAGCGATTGTAATTCCAAACTCTTAGCAAGCTGACGCCCAGCAGTCAGTACCCTGATATAAAAGAAATGTTAAATCTTAAGCCTTAGTACAATCACAATTTTTTGAGCATGTAGCAACTAACTCTTAAGGATTATAAACAAATAATAAATGTAGGGCATATATTGCAAACTATAAATATACTACTCCTATTAACTTCAGAAATGTAACATAGTTTGTTTTAATCAGATACTTTTTAACCACATCACCCTAAAATAATGCCCCTCCCGAGATTGACACAAATGATTAGACAAGAAAGATTGAAGTAAAAAATTCAGTAGTACAGTGCTATGAGATCGTCATAGTCTTGTCAACAGACATAATTTTTCCCAACTCTCAATTAAGCTTCATTGTAAATGTTAAAAAAGGGTGGCCCGGACCTCATAGTCTTGTTACAAAATGACTTGCAATATTACTTTTCTTTCTTCTATCCTTGTGAGTATTTCAGTATTCGGAAAAGCCTATTTTGTGCTCAGAAAAACTAATAATCAAAATGTTCAGAAAAGAGCCTTCAACTGAAGTAGCTTGAGCAAATATTAAGCAAAACCAACACGTGCCAAGCGAAAAAGGGCTCCAAGGCCGCAATGTTTTATGTGACTACAACCTTAACACATATAGCTTCTATTAAACATTCATACAAACACATAGATAGAGTATCCAATCATAATGGAGAAATAGGAAAAACGTCATAGTTTGATTTATATTATCTGCTGCCGGTGGTTTTTTCCAACTATCTCGAAAATAAAGGGAATCCATCATTACTAGATAACAGCACCTTCACATAAATCATGCAATCATAATAGAAGTGATATTTGTGATGTCAATCAATGAGGAACAACAATGCATTAACTCACATATCGCTGTTTGCTTGCAGGTCTCGCTGAGAAACCCCATCTGACCCACTTTCAGTGATTGTACTCTGGCATTTTTGAGCTACTTGAACCAACTGGTTGACCTGCAAAATAGTAAATTATAAGAACTACCTTAAAAACTAAAGCCTCTTTTCATACCACTAAATGAGAAAATGAGTTGTGCATTAACAATGTAAATATTTTTTACACTGCACATCATCCGTTATTCATGTGTTAACGATCGTTGGTTTCGACTATGTTGCATAAATACGGTACAATACCGGTACCCAGTATGAGATACGGCATTCAGTATTATGGCATGGTTTAGAAGGAAAAAGGGGAAAATCCTAAGTTTCCAGCCCAAACTGACAAAACTTTGGAACAATTCAATACAAAGTAGTGCACAAGAGTGCCAGTACCCAGTACATACCCGATACAGGTATGTCACCATTTTTCAAGTCCCCATGCTACATAGACTATAAAGTAAAACTCCAAATGAATGATGAATGGTGGGTTGACAGTGTAAACAATGTAAAGTATTTTATACTGTTAGTGCACACCCACTAAATTCATAACCATAGAGTTCACTATCTCCAATGTAGTTAGAGGTTCTAAGAGGAAGCTAGAGTGCTAGAACACAGAAGGGGCCTGCACCAATTGGTATTCCGGGTGAGGCTCCTACATTTAGCACACCTCTTTCTCCAAAACAAATAAATAATATTAGGAGGCATTTACCAGCTGCCAAGTAGTGCTTTCTTTTTCAGGTGTGGTGCTAGCATTTAATGCTTTAGTGAATTTCTAGAACTGTTTTAAATGGCTGATAAAAGTAAACACCTCAAAAGCCCACACAAGAGAAATATCACAGCAATGCGGATGCATACAATGATGCAAGGAGTTATTATATATTTAGTTAAATAAAATAGACACAACAAATGCAGTAAACACATGACGAGTTTGTTTTAAAAAGTATCCTCAACATGTCGACAACTCCAGGGTCCCAAGCATATAAAATTAAAGACTGGTTGCTAAGATGGAGGAAAGCCTTGCAAAAGTGAGCAGAATAATACCTGTGGTACAACCGACCTACGAGGAAGAAGTTCTTCATGACGCCTTGCACAGAACTCCCAAGATAATATCTGAGAGTATTAACAAGAATTTAAGCAGGTAATTATGCATAAAAGGTTCAAATTTAAGCAGGTAATGCATAAAAGGTTCAAATTGAATATATATTTAAATAAAGTAATGATTTTAAGACCTTCAGGTCTTGAGTAAATATGATACGAAGATGACCCTCGCGACTAACACGAAGCTGCTCATATACGCTCTCTTGAACTGCTTTAGCATATTCTAACATCATCATACCAGACTGAAATCTATATTCACGCGGCATGTCCAAAAACAACAGTTCATCGATCACTCCACTGCCAAATTTGATTTCATTAAGTCTAGGGAGTACTTCAAAAGTTGCCTCTGTGAACCAAATCCAGAATGTAGAAATTATTAGATTGACATGACTAGAAATTTTAAGCAGACATGTTCCTAATGATGCAGTTTACAAGTACATTGAGAGTCCAAACCGTGTATCATCCATCATTGCACACTTACAATCACTCAGTTACTAGTTTATTTTTTGTTGCATTTGGATCTACTAGTTTTCACTGCTTTTAAAGTTTGAACCAAAGATTAGTTTGAACAATTTAGAACGTGACTAGTGGTAAGTATTGGTTGCACTGGGTGCATGTCATCAAAATGTTAACACATAAATAAAAAATAAATAAATAAAAAGTGACCCAGTACACGAGGCTTTCACCTAGTAGGGTCTGGGGATCATAGATGTACACAAACTTATCCCGACACATAGATAGACTATTTTCAAGATTTCAACCTGTGGCCTTTTGGTCAATAAGCAGTAACCTTGCTGTTGTGATGAGGCTCACCCGCTACTTACAACATAAATACAAATTGGAAATCCACATCAAAAATAAATTTCTATAGGCACCTATTACAGAATAGTAAAATTAATATTCTCATTTTCTTACCAAAACCCTTTCCAGATTTGGAGCCACATATGTCGCACTGCCATGCATCCTAAACAATGAAATATCCACATCAGATTATATTAAATGTCAGAAGCAGCGATAAATTAAATGGGCTATAAAGTGCAGACATAAAGTTGAGGGTCATTCTAAGCAAATGCAATTGTTTCATACGTAACTTTAGTATTGAGGGTCATTCTAAGGGGTTACCGTCAATAACATGATTGGGTAATGGAATATACTAACACTTCGAATGCATTATTGATCATCAACAAGTATTAAGGCCATAGTCATCAATCACAGCACAGACCAGCCAACCCCAGAAGCACTATAGTGGATCTGGCTAGTAAGATAGCAGCCTTGTAGAAGTTTTTACATACAAGATAAATAATATATAAATATTGTATTATTTTATATTATATATTAATGTGAATTTATATGATATTCTTGATTATTCATATTACAGACTAACATTAAGATGAATTATGATAAATATTATGTTAGTGTATGATTAATGGTTGAGTTTTTTTATTAGAAATAAGAAACTATATAAATGCATAAAATAAAGTGATGGCAATTGGAAAGCAGAACCTTCAACATTAAAAAAGCCCCATAAAATTAATTCAAAATGCATCATTTGGAAGTAAAATGATGCAAAAGGGACAAAAAAGGATGTTTTCGTTCTGGTTGTGTGGCTCATCATGGGCCGACTTTAGAACCCACGTGAAGGCTCAAAAGTGCAGCAGCTCTTAGGGCTTTCCAACCCAGAGGTGGTGCTTCTTGAGGAAAGGAGAGTACCGGCTCACCCAAACGTTTATTATATATATTATGTCGTTATATATTATGTTATGGTGTAATATTAGTGATGGATCCTCTATCCTAGTGGTCTCCTGATACTCATTCCAACTTTGGAACTCGAGTTTGAACCTTGGCTGTGACTTTTTTTATCAGAAAGTATATATTGCACTACTGTTCTGTTAGAAAATGCGCAATTTGACTAAAACTAAAGGAATGGGGTTTGGAACACAGATTCTAGAGTGAGGAAATGCAAAACTCACCCTAACTTATTCTTAAAGCTTCGCCACAGATGAAACACACCATTTGGAAGTAAATTAAAGAAAAAGGGACAAGAAAGGGTGTTTTCATATTGGTTGTGCAGTCACCATGGGCCAAATATAGAGCCCGCATGGAGGCCCAAAAGTGAAGCAGCCTCTTGGGGGTTTTCAGCCCCCATTCACTATTGCACTGTGATTTGGGGGGAAATAGCAGGTGACGTAACACCCATGAAGCCAAAGAGCTCTGCTATTATATTTCTGTAGTGGCTGGAGGCCACAACGCCGTGTGACGACGCATAGCACACTGTTGATAACATAGATTAAGGCACCACCATATTTATGAAACAATAACAGAAAGTTCAAGTGCAAAAACTGACCATAGCAGCCTGAGGGAAAACACCAAGTGCATGCTGCCCAACGTTATTATATAATGACAAGCACCACCGCTTCTTTGCACGGGGAGAGTAATACTCCGTTACAAATTTTCTCCAGTAGGCAATACTATTATCCTGAAATAACAGACAAAAATGAACAACAGCTGCAAATAATCTGATCTTCCCAAATATTCAGAACATAAAGAAAAAGTGATAAGATAGTATACAATATTATTTACTTATTTACTTTCTATTTACTTCAAATAGAAAAACTAATGCTTAAAAGGAAAGCCAAAAATAAACCAATAAATATAATGATTAAAGAATCTCAAATAGATTTTTCAGATCATAGAAATAATAAATCATTGTTTCCCTACGAAAAATATCAGAAAGAGGCAATCACATGTAGGAAATAAACAGATCTTACATTTGGCCGTTGTCGTTGATGATAGAGGTACTGCATCAATCGACGGGAACACACACCATTAACACCATTGTCAAATGGGCGCTTGACAGAAGATGAGGGCTGCATTGCTTGTTGCTGCAATTGCTGCCTCAATTGCATTTGTTGTTGTTGCTGCTTTTGTTGTTGCTGCTTTTGTTGTTGCTGCTGCTGCTGCTGCAAGTGCGCTCGTTGAGACTGTGGCATTGACTGAAACATTTGCTGTTGCCTCACTCTCTGCTGCTGCTGAAGCAAAGCATGCATCTGTGGATTATGACCCTGCATTTGGATGAGGTCTGGTCTCTGAAGAAACTGTTGTATTACCTGCTGTTTCATCATATCTTCCTGCTTAATATCCAGCCTAGGTTTCTTCGCTAACTGGGATAAATTATTTGGATCTTGGATGAAAGATCCTGGTACTTGTGCACCCATTGGTATTGTAGATGCAGCAGTTTGAGATGCAGGCAAAGACATAGCACTTGAGGCACCCTGAAGCTGCAGTTGCTGAACATTCTGATCTTGATGAGAAATCTGGTGAGCTCCAGTAGAACCATCCATAACTGATGACCCCGAAATAGTATTATTTGATGTAAATGACATGGGTGAGGCAGGTAAACGTAAGTATGGGTCTGTGTTAATGCTTGCACCTCTCTGCAAATTGGGGCCACCAGAGAGTGTAGAATTTGCATCAGTGACTAAAGAACTAGCTCCAACACTTCGGACTGAGTTTACAACACCGTTCAAAACTCCACTATTGATGTCCCCAGAAACTGGACCAAGATTCGACCGAGCGGTTCCAAGAATTGTGTTAGAATTGTTACGAAAAGACGAGCTTAAGTGAGAGTTGATTATATTCTGTGATTGTGTATCTCCTTGAAAGAAAATTCCGGAACTTAATGATGATTGTGTTAATCCTCCAGCCACCCGAGAGGGTGTCATAGCTCTCCAGAGCCAAGCTTAACTATTAGTTATGAAATATTCTGAATGCATATGGCTCACACATTATACCTAACAGACAGATTGACGACAAATATGCCCTTTTCTTCCGTTTTTCTCTCAAATTTCCAAACTTGACTTCGAAATAAGCTGCCAAATCTTCAAACTCCCGTGCACACACACGTGCCGAAATCCTCAACTCCAGACAATTCCTTATATGGATCTAACATAAACAAAGGGAAAGCAAAGATATTTACATATATTAGCATAAGGAAAACTCCCAAGTTGAATAATACAACCAACTAAAAAAGCAGGCCCTGACTAAGAAATAGACAGAAACTTTTAAAACATAACCACAAATTGAAAAATACCAAATAACCCGTTTCAAAGAAGGAGAATCACAATCCAACAACTATAAGCACAAAACCCTAACTCTTACTAACACTGAGCCAATCATCTCCATAACAACAACAATAAACAAATAAATCATTAGCAGTGAAAAATCCAAAACCAGAAGCTTTCAAATCATGCACTCAAAACCAGCTAACCCTTAAAAATCAAAATACCTAATTGTACAATAAAACCTAAACCCTTCTTATCGGCACAAGATTTTAGAAACCTTAATACCAAATAGTTCTTAATTCGTATATCCAAGTAAAGGAACACGCAATCTTTTAACTCAACCAAGCACCACAAACTAGTAAAACAATAAATTTACATCAGAAAACAAATAAACTTCCGAAATTATTATTTTGCTATGATAAATTGAATGGGGGGAATGGTAACAGCTTTTTGGGTTTTCCAAAAAGCTAAGATCGATCACTGATATTGAAAAATTCAAACTAAATGAAGATTATAACACAGTTGATAACGTAATCCATTGGAGTAAGAAGCTACTCACGTCGAAATCGCGAGGTTGAAAAAGCAAAACGTTCCGCTTCGAAAAGTTGATTTGGGAGAGTGAGAAAAAAGAATTTGCAGAGAAAATAAAAAGAAAAAGTGACCGAGAGAAATTTAGAGACTTCCTTTTATATGCTTCATTGCTAATGACTTATCACATCTTAAAAATATCAAATCTTAAAAAATAGAGCAAATTACGCTTATCTCTCTCCCATTCCATAGTTTATAGTTTTATACCTTTCAAAATTATGGATGACAAATAAATGGATTATATTTTTTTGGTTCCTACTCGCACTAGACAATTATGTCTGAGAATATCCATAAGTATATGGGATTAACTCTTCTAGTGATTATTTTTCATCCACAAAACTCGAACTTGAGACTTTGCTTAAGGGGAATTAAACATGTACCACTTGAATCAACATTTGTCGGTAAATAAATGGATAAAATGTTATTCATCTATTCATATGAAATTATGATGTGAATTATCTAATTTATTTATATCTAAATTTAATGAATAGATTTTAATTCATTAAAAAAGAATGTATATAAAATTTATTCCATTTTTTGAATTGAAACTAAAAAATTTTGTAAGAAATTCATCATTTTAAAACCATTATTTCAATAAAATATTTTTTAAAAACACTTTTTAAGTTGATTTTAAAAAAGATGTGTTTTTAAAAAAAATAAGAAACTTTCTTTAAAAGGTGATTTTTTGATTTTTTTGATTTATATAAATTTCTTTTTGTAACATGTTACCAGCATGTATAGTTTAAGATTCTAGGTATTATGTTTTTAACAAATATTTATATGTTTTATATATTTAAAAAATAAAATTTAAATATTAATCACGTTCATATTTCCTACCATTAATATGAGTATCATATGAGCAAACGATTTTAAGAATATATGTCAATATGAAAAGTTAATTTAATAAAAATTAAAGTAAGAATTAGAAGCACATACAAGAAGATAGAATTGAGATAGTGAAGGAAATTAATAAGTAAATAAATTTTGACTATTTGTTTAATAGATGAATTGGATACTCATTAAGTAGATATATCTATAAATATTCACTGGATATATTGGATGGTCTGAAATCCATTTATTATTAAAACTATCTAAAATAAATTATATATACTTAAATACATTAGTTTTAATTGATGAATTTAATTTTATTGAATTTATATAGATGGCAAATTATGAATAATTTTGTCATACCTATTTAAAATGTTAGTAAAAAGAAAGATAAGATATAATGATTAATATATATATATAAAAGATGTTAATGTAATTATGTATATTAAATGATTTAAAAAAAATGTGAACTTGGGTGGTTGGACAAAATTTATATAGTTGTGATTATCTACACTCAGAATTATTTGTTACATTCTTATCTAACCAAATATATTTTAAGATTTTATTTACAAAATTATAGTTAATCATTGATGGGCTTGAATATATATTTATGAGTGTCATTAATTAGTCTTATGTAATCCATATCTCTTCAACTACTTAACAAAATTCTTTACATTGTTTTTTTGTTTCCCTCCCACAGGTATCCTCGCACTAAAGGCAGTCATGTTCGAGCCAGGAACATCCATAGGTTTGTGAGGCTAACTCTCTCAGCATATATTTTTCCATTCACAAGACTCGAGCCCGAGACATTGCTTAAGGAAAATCAAACATTTACCACTTAAACCAACACCAGTTAGTTTCTTTAGATTATTATAACAAAATATGTTATGGAAAGGGATGTGAATTTTCCTCGAAAAAATGAGTCAAATAACGATAAAATATCATATAAAATGAGTTTAACATTTTAAAATAATATGAACTTTTAAGAGTAATCATGTCAAAAATTTTCATATGTTCACATAATTTACCCAAAATATTATTTAGATTGTGAATGGAGTAATATAGAAAGTTTTCTCAATATGCTGACAATAATCTATCTTGTCACTGTGTTGTTTGTTAAGAGGTGGAAGTTTTTTAGCTTAAAATGGAGGTAGTCATTCTTGAGAAGTAATGATATACTATCTAGTAATAAATCCCACATTTTCCAACCTATATCTTCATGAGCACCCATTTTTATCAAAAAAATCTATTGGATAATTTGTTTCATGAACCGAACACTCAAGACAAATATTTTAGTATCTGTATTGGAGAATAAAACTATCATATTTTGTATATTTAACACATGTTGAATTGTTTTTCAACATGTGTTTATTAGTTTGTTAGCTAGTTAGTTTATATTATAAATAAGGTTTTTCATGCATTGATAATTCAATGAGAAAAATTCACAATATTCATTTTACGCTTTCGCATTATTTTCGTATTATTTTCAGGAAGCCTTCATCCTAAAGGCTTTGGTCACAGTGTGTATTCTCTAAAATTATTATCTTTCTCTTCCAATATTTAAATGCAATTAATCTTGCTAATGATCAGCAAGTTGGTTCTCCCATTGAGCATGGCCTTGTGAATCAAGTTAGTGATAAAACTTTATGAGTCAGTGGAGGTGGATGATTCTCACATAACTCAGGAAGAGGTTGGTGATGATCATTCAAGAGAAACGTAACTTCCTGGGCTAAAAGAGAAATGTTGGATTTGACCATTGAAGAGATTTTTGTGGAACCTGCACCTCAGCCGATGATTTTGATATCTGTTAAGGAGATTGGAGGATTGCAGATTCAACAAGTGAAGACACTTTACTCACTCTCACTAATGTCAAATTATGTAGAGAGTGTGGCAAAGAGGAGATCAATCAAGAACAATCAAAGTTCTTCAAGAATTCACTAAGTGCCATGCAAGATTGTGATCATGCTTGAAGATTGTTATAACCCATTTTCAATGCATGTTTGTAAAGGGTTGATTAAAGATACTGTCAAGAAGATGTATGAAATTCACACCAAGAAAGTGAATAATATGATTAGGAGCAACTAGAAAGTTTCAACAATGTAAAATTATGGGAAAAACCATGGGAATATGGTCAAGATTTCTGACCAAGAAAAAAAAATCAAGTGGTTGAGAAAATTCAATCAAATCAGAATCGAGATTCTGATCCATCACATTGTTATCAAATCAAATTATCAAGCCGGAATCATTAACATTTACCCTCCAGCTTGAGGGGGGCTATTGGAGAACAAAACCACCATGGAAACAAGACAGCATCAATAACAGTTAATCTGTTAATCGATTAAATGAGTAAGTTTTAATCGATTAACACAACTGTTAATCGATTAATTGGTTAGAAAATTAAGTGAAGCATCGGTTGAACAATTATTGTAATTGGCACATTCTACACATTTAACACATGTTGAATTGTTTTACAACATGTGTTTATTAGCTTGTTAGAGAGTTAGTTAGATTAGTTGCGTTGCTTGCTTTACAAGACATCATATATAAACAACACTCTCTTGTATCATTTCAATTCAATGAAAAATACACAAATAGTCATTTTATGCTTCCGCAATATTTTCGCTATATGGTATCAAAGTCTTCATCCTGAAGGCTTTGATCACCGCTACGCATTCTGTAAAATTATCATCTTTCTCTTCCAAGATTCACTAGTGAATCACCGTCAACAATTCAATGGAAGAAAATCAAGAATTGGTGAAACAACATGTGTAAATTATGCAACAACCAAGAGGCGGCATTATGCAATGTGCAATATTGCTCTAATGGATCTGCAACCCTTGTCAAGGCTGAGAAGGATGATTCAACAAGGGTGCTCATTACCGTGGGTGAAATAAAAAAAATTCAATTTACCTCTATTCAGTAGTGTGCCAATATCTCTAAAAAAGTTGTTGTCAGTGAACGTTCCTTGATTCCAAATCATTCCAACTCAGATCTTGAGAAGCTACAAACTCTTTTTAGCTTCAAAGAGGGAAACTCAACAAAAACAAGATCTATAAGATCAGCAACAACAAGATCAACAACAACAAGATAAAAAAGATTATCAATAATAACAACAACAAAAAGATCAACAAAATCAACAAGATCAAAAACAACAACAAAAATATCAACAAGATCAAGTGATTGAGAAAATTCAATCACGTTAAGATTGAGATTCTGATCTATTACAATGTCTTAATATCAAATCAAAATTTTAAGTTGGAGTCTTACCCTACAACTTGAGGGGGCTATTGGAGAACAAAACTACCACATTTTACATATTTTACACATTTTATATATTTTACATACTTTACACATTTAACACATGTTGAATTGTTTTTCAACATGTGTTTATTAGTTTGTTAGCTAGTTAGTTAACTAGTTAGTTTAAACTACAAATAAGGTTTTCATACATTGATAATTCAATAATTTTTTTTACAATATTCACTATATTTTCGCATTATTTTTGCAATAATCTGCTCAACAATTCTTTGATTGCTCCTGCTATAGATACATATGTATGGAATTCACAATATTCATTTATGCTTTCGCATTATTTTCCAAACTTATTTATTACAATTCAAAGACATAAAAACAATAAATAACCTGTAATTATATGGTACACATTTTGTGTTACCATGTAAGAGAGTTATTTTGTATATGCGTGCCCAATCTCTTCATATATTTTGTGAATCTTTTGTGATAGTTTGTATCATCACATTAGATTGCAAACAAGAGTGAATAGAAGGATATATTTTGTAATGATGTAAAAACTGTATCGTACCGGCCGGTTTAACTGGAAAACCGGTGAACCGGTCTTTTAACCGGTACGGTACAAATGTTGAACCGACCAAGTATCAAAACCGGTCAATACTGGTGAACCGACTGGTATTT
Source organism: Lupinus angustifolius (assembly GCF_001865875.1). NCBI lineage: Eukaryota > Viridiplantae > Streptophyta > Magnoliopsida > Fabales > Fabaceae > Lupinus > Lupinus angustifolius. The sequence continues at coordinate 126,089 of NW_017720488.1, read as the reverse complement.
CACTAAACCGGTCGGTTTATACATTTATTTTTTTTTGAAAAAAAACTTAAAAATTTAAAAACCTATTACAAGGTGACTCATCTTTCCAACTCTTCTTCAACACTTCAAGGCACATGCTTCCAATGCATACTTAGATTACACATTTTGGTTCATAACATTCATGTGTAATCTTAGTGACATTTGTGTAATCTTGGAGTACTGTCTGAAGATAGGATTTGATGCAAAAATATAATATCGATATAAGACAACTTTAACTCTTTGGTGTTAAATGTTAAAACTCCAAATTTATTTGTTTTGTAGAGTGAGTTATGAACTTGTGTCATTTATTTATATTTTGCGGTTCTTAAGTGATACTTTTGGATCGATATATATTTTGTAATTTAGACTTTGAATTTGTTAAAGACTTAAAGTTGTTTGTTTATGTGAATTTTGAGTAGATTATGAATATGAATTAATATATATATATATGTACAAATATCAGTAGGTATGTCCAATTTAACCAGCATGCGGTTTAATTACTGAACCACTGTACCATTATACCAGTACCCTGATCGGTTTGATAACCGGTACGGTTTTAACAACACTACTATTTTGTACATGTGGTACTTTATAATCTCTCTCTAAATTTCGCATAATAAAATTCTCTTTGGAGTTGTTAGTTGGTATGGCTACAATAGAATACAGTCGGGTAAGAGTAGATGTGTGTTACTTTTGCAACAAAAAGTATGACTTGTACAATTTTGTTTGTGAGTTCACAGTTTCGAAAGGAAATGAATGAAAATAATAGAATTTAGATCATATATTAAAAGTATAATTTTCGACTCACAATTTTATTTTATTTTTTCCATTATTCCTTAATAATTAACTCACAAATGACCCTAAGTAGCTTCGAGGATTGTAGTTTGTTACCTAGAGTTTTATTGGGTCAATCTGATGTGAATGATACTTGAAAAAGGGTTTAATTGTTTTAAGGTATGATTCAATGTTTGTTAATTGGGATTTTTTTTCATGTGACTTATTGTTGAGATTTACATACGTATTTAAACACGTAAAAGTAAAGTTAATGCGTTTACATTTTTTCTAGTATTGAAGAGTTCACCGTAATGTGTAGGTATAGTAAATTTGAAGTTTTATAATTTTTTATTTAGAAATAATTTTAATTTATATTATTAATTTTTTGAAGGACACAATGCATTATCCAGTATTGGACATTTCTATGTTGGAGAGGATGTGGATTCAAAATCAACACCTATTAGTACTTGCTCAGGCTTGTTGTATGTGATGCTGACCTTAGAATGAGACAACCACCCCTAGGAAAATGACATTAACTGTTGTGATTATACAGGCTTTATTTGTGTCAAGAAAATTTGTAAAGAGCATATGTGAATGACCCATAAGACCAAATGTATTAAGGTTTTAAAACAAAATATGATATGAAACTCAGTTATCTATTTCTTTCATTTAGTTCATACTTGTGTCGAAAGTGTTCCCGATGAAAGGTGGGTTGACGATATGAGTTAAAGATGTCAAGCTCATTATCCCAATAAAATGCACCCGATTTCATTGTGTTCAGCTAATTTTAAATCAGAGATATACGTGCAAGGGGCTAGTGGAACATACCAGATGATTCATCAAAAGAAATTCAGTTGAGTTAGATTGAGAAAAAAATTGAAAATGCTGGTCTGTTTGATTTGAATGACACCCTATATTTTCCTCAAGATGCAGGTAATGCTGTAATTGTAATATTTGAAACTTTTGGTTAAGTAAGCATTAGGAAGTTGAATTACAAATAGCTTCTTCTCCTGTAAGTCTAAGGAGCTAGAAACACATCTTCATATTCAGTTGATTTTTCGATTTGTCTAAAACAGATGTTCCACCAAAACTTCAGACTAAAATGTGGTTGAAATAATCTTTTGTAATTTATACTTTATTTATTCTATTGTAACTTTGTCTTGTGTATTGGGTCATCCTTTATCCTATTGTAGCTGGGTCTGGAACCATCATTTTGTTCTTCTGATGTATTGCCTTTCTATTGAATGCTATATTTGACTAGAATTTTGGCGGTTATGATCATGAAACTTGTCCAAATATTGCTCATTGACTGGCAAAGGATGCCTACCTCATTTCTTATACAAGTGATGTTGTATCTAATTATTTTTATGCTAGTTGGTAGAGGATATATATGCTAGGTTTAAGTCCCATTTTGTGCTTGAACTTTTTCCCTGCTTACTAATTTAACTAAAAATAATAAAATACCGGAAACTGTAATTTTTTGGGGTTGGATTTCAGATTTTAACATGTACTAAAAAAAATTTAACGGCCCAAATTTTATTCCTATTTAAGACCCATGTTATTTTTATTATCTATCTCACATTCTAGTATTAGAGAGTCTAGTACTAAATATTTTCAATTTTTTTTATGTGCATCATTTTGTTATTTCCAAAACATTTGACTCAGCCATACTAGAGGTTCTTGTATCTTTTCTGTAAAAGGTCTTTTAGCTTACAGAGATAAATATGGGGGAGGATTTCTTAATTGTATTACTCCTTCAACTACAAGGCTGCAATTAACATTAGCAATAAAGATCATATTTTATGAAATGAATCCACTCTTTACCGGCTTGAATTGCACTTTACTTTTAACATGGTATAGGTTTGTACTTTTGTTCAAGTAATCTGAAATTTGAAAGTTTGATGAATGTTCATATTCTGAATTTCAAGATATGTTACATAATTGGACTCAACTCTCTTCTGGTGCAACCAATGTTACAAATCTCTACACAGAACACTGTAGGGTTGCGAAAACCCGAGGATTTATTCTTCTGGCCTCGACCATGAGGCATGCATTTAGCTATAAAGACAGAGCCTGGATTGCAGCTGTGGCTAACAAACTTAGAGGTAATTGTGTTGTAATGATTTGTAAATGTATTTACACTTCATTTTTTAACTCAAGGAAGTTTGAATCCCATTGTGTGGCCTTTTCCTTCCTATTCAAATATGCACCTATCATTGGAATTATTGGAATAGGTATTGATTTTCTGATGTTCCAACTTATAAAACTAAAAGAAATAGCCCATAACTCTCATGCATTTGGATATTTCATATGATGTATAATGTTATTTAGTTGGTTTATGTATTGTAAGATATAAAGGAATTAATATAAAAGCATCTGTTAATTATTCTGTTTACAGATCATAGTCTCATCTTCCTTAATTGATGAGAGTTGAAAAGTTGTATGAGTTGGGCATCTATTTAATCTAGAAATCAGCCACAAAATGGAAAGCATATGATGTAACATAACCAAATTAGGGTTTTCTTGGTAAATATTAGTATGGAATATGAGGGGCAAGGGCTTGTTTGGAAGAACAAGGATAGTTGTTATGACTTATGGTGCTTGAATGGTACTTGGCAATTTTGGAGAAGTGGGAATTATAACAATTGATGCATTTCAATTCACAAATTTGGTAAATTGATATTCTTCATTGAAACCAAATCTAGCTTGGTTTATAACATTGTCTTGACCTAAATCCTTACTATAGATTTACAAGAACTATGTGATGAATTTAGAAGCACTTATAGTAACGTGGTCTTCATGTTTCAGTTACATTGTCTCATATATATATCTTCAAGTTAGATATACAAAGTGGTCTTCCTCCACTAATTTATTGGATTACAATTCAATATGATTGAATAATTAGAGTGTGAAAGTAATTTAAGACTATTTTTCCATTTTCATCATTCTTTCAAACCATGTTTCTTAGGTTTGTTTTGTAGGTTGTTGATTGTCCCTGGAGTTTAAACCATATTAAAGTTATTAGCAAGTAGATTGAAGAGGTAAAATATTTTCTCGGAGCATCATAAAGTGACAACCAAAGAATTAGTTGAGACATAATGATACAAATACAACCAGTGAGCCTTGGTGCTCAGGTTGCTTAATGACAAAGAAATCATGAATTCAAATACTAAAAACAACATGATGCATTTACCCATAAAATCCTAGTGGATAAAATGTAAAATTATATTTGTTCAGAGGATAGACCTCATCTGGAGGATAAAGTGAACTGTTGTACTAGAAGGAAGCACAAATTAGGCACACAAATTTCATATTCTCGAGAATTTGGTCCCCGGGCTTGTTGTCAGACAAAAAATGTATGAATTTATCTAATGAGCATCAAGTTTAATTTAGACATGTTTGCCATGTTTTTTTAATTTTTGTTGTTGTATTTTTTTTCTTCAAATGGTGCTAGGTTTATATTTGTGCATGTCAAGAGGAACACTTTGGAAATCTCTCCTTGAATGTCATGGTTTTGATGAGGACAACTTGTGCCTAAAAGAGCTTGAAGATCACCAACAAATCAACGTGCTTAAGTCTTTATTTGGTACTAGGCTTAGACTAGATTCTAGTTTAAGTTGAGTCGAAGGCTTAGGGCACCTAATACATGTCTCATATGCATATATCTTTTAAATCATTTCATCCATGAGATATGTCATTCATAATATGTTCATGCATTACATAAATACATGTATATGTGCATTCTAGGCATAAAACTAAGTGTTAAACATGTATCATCTAAGTGCATAACGTATTTGATATTTTGTATTTAAAAATACACTTTTAATTGTTGTTAATCGATTAACCAAATCCTTTAATCGATTAACCCAA
>NW_017720488.1:110370-121327 GCF_001865875.1 Lupinus angustifolius | reverse complement strand
GTTTCATCATATCTTCCTGCTTAATATCCAGCCTAGGTTTCTTCGCTAACTGGGATAAATTATTTGGATCTTGGATGAAAGATCCTGGTACTTGTGCACCCATTGGTATTGTAGATGCAGCAGTTTGAGATGCAGGCAAAGACATAGCACTTGAGGCACCCTGAAGCTGCAGTTGCTGAACATTCTGATCTTGATGAGAAATCTGGTGAGCTCCAGTAGAACCATCCATAACTGATGACCCCGAAATAGTATTATTTGATGTAAATGACATGGGTGAGGCAGGTAAACGTAAGTATGGGTCTGTGTTAATGCTTGCACCTCTCTGCAAATTGGGGCCACCAGAGAGTGTAGAATTTGCATCAGTGACTAAAGAACTAGCTCCAACACTTCGCACTGAATTTACCACACCATTCAAAACTCCACTATTGATGTCCCCCGAAACTGGACCAAGATTCGACCGAGTTGTTCCATGAATGGTGTTAGAATTGTTACGAAAAGACGAGCTTAAGTGAGAGTTGATTATATTCTGTGATTGTGTATCTCCTTGAAAGAAAATTCCGGAACTTAATGATGATTGTGTTAATCCTCCAGCCACCCGAGAGGGTGTCATAGCTCTCCAGAGCCAAGCTTAACTATTAGTTATGAAATATTCTGAATGCATATGGCTCACACATTATACCTAACAGACAGATTGACGACAAATATGCCCTTTTCTTCCGTTTTTCTCTCAAATTTCCAAACTTGACTTCGAAATAAGCTGCCAAATCTTCAAACTCCCGTGCACACACACGTGCCGAAATCCTCAACTCCAGACAATTCCTTATATGGATCTAACATAAACAAAGGGAAAGCAAAGATATTTACATATATTAGCATAAGGAAAACTCCCAAGTTGAATAATACAACCAACTAAAAAAGCAGGCCCTGACTAAGAAATAGACAGAAACTTTTAAAACATAACCACAAATTGAAAAATACCAAATAACCCGTTTCAAAGAAGGAGAATCACAATCCAACAACTATAAGCACAAAACCCTAACTCTTACTAACACTGAGCCAATCATCTCCATAACAACAACAATAAACAAATAAATCATTAGCAGTGAAAAATCCAAAACCAGAAGCTTTCAAATCATGCACTCAAAACCAGCTAACCCTTAAAAATCAAAATACCTAATTGTACAATAAAACCTAAACCCTTCTTATCGGCACAAGATTTTAGAAACCTTAATACCAAATAGTTCTTAATTCGTATATCCAAGTAAAGGAACACGCAATCTTTTAACTCAACCAAGCACCACAAACTAGTAAAACAATAAATTTACATCAGAAAACAAATAAACTTCCGAAATTATTATTTTGCTATGATAAATTGAATGGGGGGAATGGTAACAGCTTTTTGGGTTTTCCAAAAAGCTAAGATCGATCACTGATATTGAAAAATTCAAACTAAATGAAGATTATAACACAGTTGATAACGTAATCCATTGGAGTAAGAAGCTACTCACGTCGAAATCGCGAGGTTGAAAAAGCAAAACGTTCCGCTTCGAAAAGTTGATTTGGGAGAGTGAGAAAAAAGAATTTGCAGAGAAAATAAAAAGAAAAAGTGACCGAGAGAAATTTAGAGACTTCCTTTTATATGCTTCATTGCTAATGACTTATCACATCTTAAAAATATCAAATCTTAAAAAATAGAGCAAATTACGCTTATCTCTCTCCCATTCCATAGTTTATAGTTTTATACCTTTCAAAATTATGGATGACAAATAAATGGATTATATTTTTTTGGTTCCTACTCGCACTAGACAATTATGTCTGAGAATATCCATAAGTATATGGGATTAACTCTTCTAGTGATTATTTTTCATCCACAAAACTCGAACTTGAGACTTTGCTTAAGGGGAATTAAACATGTACCACTTGAATCAACATTTGTCGGTAAATAAATGGATAAAATGTTATTCATCTATTCATATGAAATTATGATGTGAATTATCTAATTTATTTATATCTAAATTTAATGAATAGATTTTAATTCATTAAAAAAGAATGTATATAAAATTTATTCCATTTTTTGAATTGAAACTAAAAAATTTTGTAAGAAATTCATCATTTTAAAACCATTATTTCAATAAAATATTTTTTAAAAACACTTTTTAAGTTGATTTTAAAAAAGATGTGTTTTTAAAAAAAATAAGAAACTTTCTTTAAAAGGTGATTTTTTGATTTTTTTGATTTATATAAATTTCTTTTTGTAACATGTTACCAGCATGTATAGTTTAAGATTCTAGGTATTATGTTTTTAACAAATATTTATATGTTTTATATATTTAAAAAATAAAATTTAAATATTAATCACGTTCATATTTCCTACCATTAATATGAGTATCATATGAGCAAACGATTTTAAGAATATATGTCAATATGAAAAGTTAATTTAATAAAAATTAAAGTAAGAATTAGAAGCACATACAAGAAGATAGAATTGAGATAGTGAAGGAAATTAATAAGTAAATAAATTTTGACTATTTGTTTAATAGATGAATTGGATACTCATTAAGTAGATATATCTATAAATATTCACTGGATATATTGGATGGTCTGAAATCCATTTATTATTAAAACTATCTAAAATAAATTATATATACTTAAATACATTAGTTTTAATTGATGAATTTAATTTTATTGAATTTATATAGATGGCAAATTATGAATAATTTTGTCATACCTATTTAAAATGTTAGTAAAAAGAAAGATAAGATATAATGATTAATATATATATATAAAAGATGTTAATGTAATTATGTATATTAAATGATTTAAAAAAAATGTGAACTTGGGTGGTTGGACAAAATTTATATAGTTGTGATTATCTACACTCAGAATTATTTGTTACATTCTTATCTAACCAAATATATTTTAAGATTTTATTTACAAAATTATAGTTAATCATTGATGGGCTTGAATATATATTTATGAGTGTCATTAATTAGTCTTATGTAATCCATATCTCTTCAACTACTTAACAAAATTCTTTACATTGTTTTTTTGTTTCCCTCCCACAGGTATCCTCGCACTAAAGGCAGTCATGTTCGAGCCAGGAACATCCATAGGTTTGTGAGGCTAACTCTCTCAGCATATATTTTTCCATTCACAAGACTCGAGCCCGAGACATTGCTTAAGGAAAATCAAACATTTACCACTTAAACCAACACCAGTTAGTTTCTTTAGATTATTATAACAAAATATGTTATGGAAAGGGATGTGAATTTTCCTCGAAAAAATGAGTCAAATAACGATAAAATATCATATAAAATGAGTTTAACATTTTAAAATAATATGAACTTTTAAGAGTAATCATGTCAAAAATTTTCATATGTTCACATAATTTACCCAAAATATTATTTAGATTGTGAATGGAGTAATATAGAAAGTTTTCTCAATATGCTGACAATAATCTATCTTGTCACTGTGTTGTTTGTTAAGAGGTGGAAGTTTTTTAGCTTAAAATGGAGGTAGTCATTCTTGAGAAGTAATGATATACTATCTAGTAATAAATCCCACATTTTCCAACCTATATCTTCATGAGCACCCATTTTTATCAAAAAAATCTATTGGATAATTTGTTTCATGAACCGAACACTCAAGACAAATATTTTAGTATCTGTATTGGAGAATAAAACTATCATATTTTGTATATTTAACACATGTTGAATTGTTTTTCAACATGTGTTTATTAGTTTGTTAGCTAGTTAGTTTATATTATAAATAAGGTTTTTCATGCATTGATAATTCAATGAGAAAAATTCACAATATTCATTTTACGCTTTCGCATTATTTTCGTATTATTTTCAGGAAGCCTTCATCCTAAAGGCTTTGGTCACAGTGTGTATTCTCTAAAATTATTATCTTTCTCTTCCAATATTTAAATGCAATTAATCTTGCTAATGATCAGCAAGTTGGTTCTCCCATTGAGCATGGCCTTGTGAATCAAGTTAGTGATAAAACTTTATGAGTCAGTGGAGGTGGATGATTCTCACATAACTCAGGAAGAGGTTGGTGATGATCATTCAAGAGAAACGTAACTTCCTGGGCTAAAAGAGAAATGTTGGATTTGACCATTGAAGAGATTTTTGTGGAACCTGCACCTCAGCCGATGATTTTGATATCTGTTAAGGAGATTGGAGGATTGCAGATTCAACAAGTGAAGACACTTTACTCACTCTCACTAATGTCAAATTATGTAGAGAGTGTGGCAAAGAGGAGATCAATCAAGAACAATCAAAGTTCTTCAAGAATTCACTAAGTGCCATGCAAGATTGTGATCATGCTTGAAGATTGTTATAACCCATTTTCAATGCATGTTTGTAAAGGGTTGATTAAAGATACTGTCAAGAAGATGTATGAAATTCACACCAAGAAAGTGAATAATATGATTAGGAGCAACTAGAAAGTTTCAACAATGTAAAATTATGGGAAAAACCATGGGAATATGGTCAAGATTTCTGACCAAGAAAAAAAAATCAAGTGGTTGAGAAAATTCAATCAAATCAGAATCGAGATTCTGATCCATCACATTGTTATCAAATCAAATTATCAAGCCGGAATCATTAACATTTACCCTCCAGCTTGAGGGGGGCTATTGGAGAACAAAACCACCATGGAAACAAGACAGCATCAATAACAGTTAATCTGTTAATCGATTAAATGAGTAAGTTTTAATCGATTAACACAACTGTTAATCGATTAATTGGTTAGAAAATTAAGTGAAGCATCGGTTGAACAATTATTGTAATTGGCACATTCTACACATTTAACACATGTTGAATTGTTTTACAACATGTGTTTATTAGCTTGTTAGAGAGTTAGTTAGATTAGTTGCGTTGCTTGCTTTACAAGACATCATATATAAACAACACTCTCTTGTATCATTTCAATTCAATGAAAAATACACAAATAGTCATTTTATGCTTCCGCAATATTTTCGCTATATGGTATCAAAGTCTTCATCCTGAAGGCTTTGATCACCGCTACGCATTCTGTAAAATTATCATCTTTCTCTTCCAAGATTCACTAGTGAATCACCGTCAACAATTCAATGGAAGAAAATCAAGAATTGGTGAAACAACATGTGTAAATTATGCAACAACCAAGAGGCGGCATTATGCAATGTGCAATATTGCTCTAATGGATCTGCAACCCTTGTCAAGGCTGAGAAGGATGATTCAACAAGGGTGCTCATTACCGTGGGTGAAATAAAAAAAATTCAATTTACCTCTATTCAGTAGTGTGCCAATATCTCTAAAAAAGTTGTTGTCAGTGAACGTTCCTTGATTCCAAATCATTCCAACTCAGATCTTGAGAAGCTACAAACTCTTTTTAGCTTCAAAGAGGGAAACTCAACAAAAACAAGATCTATAAGATCAGCAACAACAAGATCAACAACAACAAGATAAAAAAGATTATCAATAATAACAACAACAAAAAGATCAACAAAATCAACAAGATCAAAAACAACAACAAAAATATCAACAAGATCAAGTGATTGAGAAAATTCAATCACGTTAAGATTGAGATTCTGATCTATTACAATGTCTTAATATCAAATCAAAATTTTAAGTTGGAGTCTTACCCTACAACTTGAGGGGGCTATTGGAGAACAAAACTACCACATTTTACATATTTTACACATTTTATATATTTTACATACTTTACACATTTAACACATGTTGAATTGTTTTTCAACATGTGTTTATTAGTTTGTTAGCTAGTTAGTTAACTAGTTAGTTTAAACTACAAATAAGGTTTTCATACATTGATAATTCAATAATTTTTTTTACAATATTCACTATATTTTCGCATTATTTTTGCAATAATCTGCTCAACAATTCTTTGATTGCTCCTGCTATAGATACATATGTATGGAATTCACAATATTCATTTATGCTTTCGCATTATTTTCCAAACTTATTTATTACAATTCAAAGACATAAAAACAATAAATAACCTGTAATTATATGGTACACATTTTGTGTTACCATGTAAGAGAGTTATTTTGTATATGCGTGCCCAATCTCTTCATATATTTTGTGAATCTTTTGTGATAGTTTGTATCATCACATTAGATTGCAAACAAGAGTGAATAGAAGGATATATTTTGTAATGATGTAAAAACTGTATCGTACCGGCCGGTTTAACTGGAAAACCGGTGAACCGGTCTTTTAACCGGTACGGTACAAATGTTGAACCGACCAAGTATCAAAACCGGTCAATACTGGTGAACCGACTGGTATTTCACTAAACCGGTCGGTTTATACATTTATTTTTTTTTGAAAAAAAACTTAAAAATTTAAAAACCTATTACAAGGTGACTCATCTTTCCAACTCTTCTTCAACACTTCAAGGCACATGCTTCCAATGCATACTTAGATTACACATTTTGGTTCATAACATTCATGTGTAATCTTAGTGACATTTGTGTAATCTTGGAGTACTGTCTGAAGATAGGATTTGATGCAAAAATATAATATCGATATAAGACAACTTTAACTCTTTGGTGTTAAATGTTAAAACTCCAAATTTATTTGTTTTGTAGAGTGAGTTATGAACTTGTGTCATTTATTTATATTTTGCGGTTCTTAAGTGATACTTTTGGATCGATATATATTTTGTAATTTAGACTTTGAATTTGTTAAAGACTTAAAGTTGTTTGTTTATGTGAATTTTGAGTAGATTATGAATATGAATTAATATATATATATATGTACAAATATCAGTAGGTATGTCCAATTTAACCAGCATGCGGTTTAATTACTGAACCACTGTACCATTATACCAGTACCCTGATCGGTTTGATAACCGGTACGGTTTTAACAACACTACTATTTTGTACATGTGGTACTTTATAATCTCTCTCTAAATTTCGCATAATAAAATTCTCTTTGGAGTTGTTAGTTGGTATGGCTACAATAGAATACAGTCGGGTAAGAGTAGATGTGTGTTACTTTTGCAACAAAAAGTATGACTTGTACAATTTTGTTTGTGAGTTCACAGTTTCGAAAGGAAATGAATGAAAATAATAGAATTTAGATCATATATTAAAAGTATAATTTTCGACTCACAATTTTATTTTATTTTTTCCATTATTCCTTAATAATTAACTCACAAATGACCCTAAGTAGCTTCGAGGATTGTAGTTTGTTACCTAGAGTTTTATTGGGTCAATCTGATGTGAATGATACTTGAAAAAGGGTTTAATTGTTTTAAGGTATGATTCAATGTTTGTTAATTGGGATTTTTTTTCATGTGACTTATTGTTGAGATTTACATACGTATTTAAACACGTAAAAGTAAAGTTAATGCGTTTACATTTTTTCTAGTATTGAAGAGTTCACCGTAATGTGTAGGTATAGTAAATTTGAAGTTTTATAATTTTTTATTTAGAAATAATTTTAATTTATATTATTAATTTTTTGAAGGACACAATGCATTATCCAGTATTGGACATTTCTATGTTGGAGAGGATGTGGATTCAAAATCAACACCTATTAGTACTTGCTCAGGCTTGTTGTATGTGATGCTGACCTTAGAATGAGACAACCACCCCTAGGAAAATGACATTAACTGTTGTGATTATACAGGCTTTATTTGTGTCAAGAAAATTTGTAAAGAGCATATGTGAATGACCCATAAGACCAAATGTATTAAGGTTTTAAAACAAAATATGATATGAAACTCAGTTATCTATTTCTTTCATTTAGTTCATACTTGTGTCGAAAGTGTTCCCGATGAAAGGTGGGTTGACGATATGAGTTAAAGATGTCAAGCTCATTATCCCAATAAAATGCACCCGATTTCATTGTGTTCAGCTAATTTTAAATCAGAGATATACGTGCAAGGGGCTAGTGGAACATACCAGATGATTCATCAAAAGAAATTCAGTTGAGTTAGATTGAGAAAAAAATTGAAAATGCTGGTCTGTTTGATTTGAATGACACCCTATATTTTCCTCAAGATGCAGGTAATGCTGTAATTGTAATATTTGAAACTTTTGGTTAAGTAAGCATTAGGAAGTTGAATTACAAATAGCTTCTTCTCCTGTAAGTCTAAGGAGCTAGAAACACATCTTCATATTCAGTTGATTTTTCGATTTGTCTAAAACAGATGTTCCACCAAAACTTCAGACTAAAATGTGGTTGAAATAATCTTTTGTAATTTATACTTTATTTATTCTATTGTAACTTTGTCTTGTGTATTGGGTCATCCTTTATCCTATTGTAGCTGGGTCTGGAACCATCATTTTGTTCTTCTGATGTATTGCCTTTCTATTGAATGCTATATTTGACTAGAATTTTGGCGGTTATGATCATGAAACTTGTCCAAATATTGCTCATTGACTGGCAAAGGATGCCTACCTCATTTCTTATACAAGTGATGTTGTATCTAATTATTTTTATGCTAGTTGGTAGAGGATATATATGCTAGGTTTAAGTCCCATTTTGTGCTTGAACTTTTTCCCTGCTTACTAATTTAACTAAAAATAATAAAATACCGGAAACTGTAATTTTTTGGGGTTGGATTTCAGATTTTAACATGTACTAAAAAAAATTTAACGGCCCAAATTTTATTCCTATTTAAGACCCATGTTATTTTTATTATCTATCTCACATTCTAGTATTAGAGAGTCTAGTACTAAATATTTTCAATTTTTTTTATGTGCATCATTTTGTTATTTCCAAAACATTTGACTCAGCCATACTAGAGGTTCTTGTATCTTTTCTGTAAAAGGTCTTTTAGCTTACAGAGATAAATATGGGGGAGGATTTCTTAATTGTATTACTCCTTCAACTACAAGGCTGCAATTAACATTAGCAATAAAGATCATATTTTATGAAATGAATCCACTCTTTACCGGCTTGAATTGCACTTTACTTTTAACATGGTATAGGTTTGTACTTTTGTTCAAGTAATCTGAAATTTGAAAGTTTGATGAATGTTCATATTCTGAATTTCAAGATATGTTACATAATTGGACTCAACTCTCTTCTGGTGCAACCAATGTTACAAATCTCTACACAGAACACTGTAGGGTTGCGAAAACCCGAGGATTTATTCTTCTGGCCTCGACCATGAGGCATGCATTTAGCTATAAAGACAGAGCCTGGATTGCAGCTGTGGCTAACAAACTTAGAGGTAATTGTGTTGTAATGATTTGTAAATGTATTTACACTTCATTTTTTAACTCAAGGAAGTTTGAATCCCATTGTGTGGCCTTTTCCTTCCTATTCAAATATGCACCTATCATTGGAATTATTGGAATAGGTATTGATTTTCTGATGTTCCAACTTATAAAACTAAAAGAAATAGCCCATAACTCTCATGCATTTGGATATTTCATATGATGTATAATGTTATTTAGTTGGTTTATGTATTGTAAGATATAAAGGAATTAATATAAAAGCATCTGTTAATTATTCTGTTTACAGATCATAGTCTCATCTTCCTTAATTGATGAGAGTTGAAAAGTTGTATGAGTTGGGCATCTATTTAATCTAGAAATCAGCCACAAAATGGAAAGCATATGATGTAACATAACCAAATTAGGGTTTTCTTGGTAAATATTAGTATGGAATATGAGGGGCAAGGGCTTGTTTGGAAGAACAAGGATAGTTGTTATGACTTATGGTGCTTGAATGGTACTTGGCAATTTTGGAGAAGTGGGAATTATAACAATTGATGCATTTCAATTCACAAATTTGGTAAATTGATATTCTTCATTGAAACCAAATCTAGCTTGGTTTATAACATTGTCTTGACCTAAATCCTTACTATAGATTTACAAGAACTATGTGATGAATTTAGAAGCACTTATAGTAACGTGGTCTTCATGTTTCAGTTACATTGTCTCATATATATATCTTCAAGTTAGATATACAAAGTGGTCTTCCTCCACTAATTTATTGGATTACAATTCAATATGATTGAATAATTAGAGTGTGAAAGTAATTTAAGACTATTTTTCCATTTTCATCATTCTTTCAAACCATGTTTCTTAGGTTTGTTTTGTAGGTTGTTGATTGTCCCTGGAGTTTAAACCATATTAAAGTTATTAGCAAGTAGATTGAAGAGGTAAAATATTTTCTCGGAGCATCATAAAGTGACAACCAAAGAATTAGTTGAGACATAATGATACAAATACAACCAGTGAGCCTTGGTGCTCAGGTTGCTTAATGACAAAGAAATCATGAATTCAAATACTAAAAACAACATGATGCATTTACCCATAAAATCCTAGTGGATAAAATGTAAAATTATATTTGTTCAGAGGATAGACCTCATCTGGAGGATAAAGTGAACTGTTGTACTAGAAGGAAGCACAAATTAGGCACACAAATTTCATATTCTCGAGAATTTGGTCCCCGGGCTTGTTGTCAGACAAAAAATGTATGAATTTATCTAATGAGCATCAAGTTTAATTTAGACATGTTTGCCATGTTTTTTTAATTTTTGTTGTTGTATTTTTTTTCTTCAAATGGTGCTAGGTTTATATTTGTGCATGTCAAGAGGAACACTTTGGAAATCTCTCCTTGAATGTCATGGTTTTGATGAGGACAACTTGTGCCTAAAAGAGCTTGAAGATCACCAACAAATCAACGTGCTTAAGTCTTTATTTGGTACTAGGCTTAGACTAGATTCTAGTTTAAGTTGAGTCGAAGGCTTAGGGCACCTAATACATGTCTCATATGCATATATCTTTTAAATCATTTCATCCATGAGATATGTCATTCATAATATGTTCATGCATTACATAAATACATGTATATGTGCATTCTAGGCATAAAACTAAGTGTTAAACATGTATCATCTAAGTGCATAACGTATTTGATATTTTGTATTTAAAAATACACTTTTAATTGTTGTTAATCGATTAACCAAATCCTTTAATCGATTAACCCAA
>NW_017720488.1:104667-110270 GCF_001865875.1 Lupinus angustifolius | reverse complement strand
AAAGGCAGGGCACATGAGGTTTTAGTGTCCAACCTACCTAAAGAAGGTTGATTCGAAGAGCACTCCCAGGGACTTTAAATCCAAGAAAGCTTATATCGTTTGGGATGTACCTGAGGAGGAATCGACATCGAGCACCTCTAGTGAGGAGGAGTCAGCAAAGCTGTGTCTGATGGCCAGATCTGACATCGATACAAATTCAGACTCATGCAAGGATAATAATGAGGTATATTCTGACACCTCATCCACTTCGGATGATTCACCTCCCTATGATGTATTGTATGATGCTTATGTCGAGTTGCATGACGAATTAAAGAAATTGGCTAGAATTAACATTGATAGGAAAAAGATAATCCTAATAAACGAACAAAAAATAAGCCAATTGCAAAAAGAATTAGATGAATTAAAACTGGAAAATGAAACTTTAGATCTCATCTATTCTTGTAGCTCATGTAACTGCTCTGCTAATAACTTATGTCAAAAACCTGTCTGTGAGACTTGCGAGACTTTGCAAGAGGACAATTTTAAAATAAATGAAAAACTCACACGTCTCACAAACAGTAAACAACAATTAGATAACTTGCTTAATCAAACTAGAAATGTTGGTGATCGAACTGGTCTAGGTTATACTCGCACTGCTAAAAAGAAGCGACCATATAGAAAACCGGTAGCTCAAGCTAAAAATAAATATCATAAGCATTCTCCTACTTGTTTTTATTGTAACACATATGGTCATACTTATCATTCATGCTATATCAAAAAGTATGGTATACCTAGCGGAGTTTATGTATGGAAAAAGAAGGGAGATGATTCCCTAATCACTAACAGAAAAGGACCCAACATAAATTGGGTACCTGAGAAAAGTAAGTAATCTATTTTGCAGGTATGTCTCCGAACACATGGACAAAAATGGTACTTAGATAGTGGGTGTTCGAGGCATATGACAGGTGATAGATCAAATTTCCTGGATCTCTCACTTAAAGGAAAAGGATACGTCACTTATGGAGACAACAACAAGGGAAAGATACTCGGCACAGGAACAGTTGGTAACTCATCCCAAACTCTGATTGATAATGTCCTTTATGTTGAAGGACTAGAACATAACTTGTTGAGTATAAGCCAACTCTGCGATAAAGGTAATCGTGTATCCTTCGATTCTGATTGTTGTGTCATTCGTGATATTTTATCTAATAACGTTAAATTTGTTGGTCACCGTATAAATAATATTTACATGGTTAATTTGGACGATGTCACTACATTATTTTCAAAATGCTTTATTTCTAAAGAAGATGACATCTGGCTATGGCATAGACGTGTTGCACATATCCATATAAAGCATCTAGATAAATTATCATCAAACGAACTAGTTGAGGGGCTACCAAAATTGAATTTTAAAACTAAAGAAATTTGTGACACTTGTCAAAAGTGTAAACAAACCAAAAACTCTTTTAAAAATAAAAATGTGATATCCACCTCAAGACCTTTGGAGCTACTCCATATGGACTTGTTTGGACCATCACAAATCATGAGTTTTGGTGGTAGCTACTACGCTCTAGTTATTGTTGATGATTTCTCTAGATTTACATGGACATTGTTTTTATCATCAAAAAGCGACGCGTTCAAAAATTTTAAAAATCTTGCCAAGCAAATCCAAAACCAACTTAACCTAAAAATAATATATATACGAAGTGATCACGGGGGAGAATTTGAGAACTTTCAGTTCGACAAATTCTGTGATAAGCATGGCATTTTGCATCAGTTCTCTGCTCCTCGCACTCCACAACAAAATGGAGTTGTAGAGAGGAAAAATCGTGTTTTAGAAGAATTAGCGAGAACCATGCTTAACGAAAGTAATACCCCCAAGTACTTCTGGGCTGATGCAGTTCATACTGCATGCTATGTTATAAATCGAGTACTCTTAAGGCCAAACTTGAACAAAACTCCTTATGAACTTTTAAAAGGCCGCAAACCAAATATATCCCATCTTCACGCTTTCGGTTGCAAATGTTTTATATTAAATAATGGAAAGCGGGCCTTAGGGAAATTCGACTCTAAAGCCGATGAGGGAATATTTTTGGGATACTCGATTCATAGCAAAGCGTTCAGAGTCTTTAACAAATATTTAATGCAAGTTGAAGAGTCTATCCATGTACAGTTTGACGAATCTTCTCCAAAAGAGAAGAGAAAGGTCGTTTCTGATGATGTTGCAGGTGCTTTGGAAGAAGCATACTCCAAGGACATGGATAATGAAAAAGGAGCCAATGATGAAGGTCAAATCGAACCTCAAGAGCACTCAGACATGCCTACCGTGTGGAAAACAAAGAAAGCTCACCCAATTGATAAAGTTATAGGTGACATATCTACGGGAGTGGTAACCCGTAGTTCCTTACGAAATTTCTGTAATTTTGTAGCTTTTGTATCGCAAATTGAGCCTAAGACCGTTGATGAGGCCATTGAGGATGTACACTGGGGTATAGCTATGCAAGAAGAGCTAAACCAGTTTGAGCGCAATCATGTGTGGGACTTGGTCCCCAAACCTAATGATCATCCCGTAATTGGTACTCGATGGGTCTTCAGAAATAAACTTGATGAATCTGGCTTAATAATTCGAAATAAAGCACGTTTGGTGGCCAAAGGCTACAACCAGGAGGAGGGTATCGATTATGACGAAACCTACGCTCCTGTAGCCAGACTAGAGGCCATCAGAATGCTTCTTTCCTTTGCATCTTTAATGAACTTCAAACTCTTTCAAATGGATGTAAAAAGCGCCTTCCTGAATGGATACATTCAAGAAGAAGTTTATGTTGACCAACCGCCTGGTTTTGAAAATTTTAAATATCCGAACCATGTTTACAAACTTAAAAAGGCACTATATGGTCTCAAACAAGCTCCTAGAGCTTGGTATGACAGACTTAGTACCTTTCTTTTAGAAAAAGGGTTCGAGAGAGGCTTGGTTGACACAACGCTTTTTATTAGAAAATCAGAAAATCATGTTCTGCTTGTACAAATCTATGTAGATGACATAATATTTGGATCTACTAATGATATCTTGTGTAGAGAATTTTCTGAGATGATGCAGGGGGAGTTCGAAATGTCTATGATGGGAGAACTCACATTCTTTCTAGGATTGCAGATAAAGCAGCTAGAAAGTGGGATATTCATCCATCAGGCGAAATACTGCAAAGAGCTACTCAAGAAATTTGAAATGGACAAATGTAAGGAAGCTTCCACACCTATGGCATCTGCTTGCTACTTAGACAAAGATGAGAAAGGAAAAGCAATCGAGGTAACGAAGTATCGTGGTATGATTGGGTCTTTACTTTACTTAACTGCAAGTAGACCTGATATCATGTTCAGTGTATGCATGTGTGCGAGATATCAATCATCACCTAGAGAATCACACTATATAACTGTTAAAAGAATCATGAGATATCTAAAAGGAACTATTAACATGGGATTATGGTATCCTCGGGATGCCTCACTATCCTTGGTGGGTTATTCCGATTCCGATTTCGCCGGATGTAAGTTGGATCGGAAAAGCACTAGTGGTACTTGCCACCTATTGGGCAGTTCATTAGTAGCATGGCACAGCAAGAAGCAAGCCTGTGTTGCTTTGTCCACCGCTGAAGCGGAATACATTGCCGCTGGTGTGTGTTGCGCTCAAATCCTTTGGATGAAGCAGCAACTTAAGGACTTTGGTCTTAAACTTGAAAAGATCCCAATAAAATGCGATAATACAAGTGCCATTAACCTATCCAAGAATCCCGTTTTGCATTCTAGAACAAAGCATATAGAAATTAGACATCATTTTTTGCGTGACCATGTACAAAAAGGTGACTGTGTTCTTGAATTTGTGGAAACATCTAAACAGTTAGCAGATATTTTCACCAAGCCCCTTCCCAGGGATACCTTCTATGTTCTAAGGAGAGAACTAGGAATTCTTGATGAACAATATCTTGTTTAAAAATTGTTTAGCTGTTTGCATAAATTGTCTTGCTTCTCTATGCCTATGTGTTTCATGTTTGAATGATATATGTTAAAAATGCAAAAATATATCTCTTGATTAACTTCTTAATGTGATTATATATGTCTCGATAAATCTGTAATAATGCATACGTGTGTCCTAAAAAGTCGAAACCACTCTGCTGCCTAAAAACGAAATTTTCTCTGATTTAATCGATTATGCCAATAGTTAATCGATTACCTGGGCTTCATTTCTGGAAAATTCAAATTTTCTAAAACTTAATCGATTAAACAGCCCGTTAATCGATTACCTGGGCAATTTTTTTTGAAAATTCAAATTTTACACTGTTTTAATCGATTAAACCATCCCGTTAATCGATTAAAACCAGTACGTTAAAGGCAAACAGTGTCTCGGTCTTGCACTTTTTCTGACCTTTTCGCAACCTCTTTGCGCCTTGATTTTCTGAAACAGCAACAATACTAATCCAGGTGCAATAGGATTAAGTAAACCTCATCCTAAACCTCTCAAACCTTCCGAAATCATTCTATTTCATCCAAAAATCCACTCAATTCCGAATCATCCAATCCAAACCCTAGGTTAGGCTTTGCCCCTCTGTTCATCAATCTCAGTTTCGAGTTCATCATCTTCAATGGAGCAGAGTCGTCCAAAGCGGGTCAAGACTACAGCAACGCGCATTCGAAGAAGGGAAACCGGCTCACCCTCCACTCGGGACCGCGGTGACCCCTATTATTCCCTCATTTTGCAAGAGACCCGGTTGGCAAAATTTCAAGGCCGCAAGCCTACATACATCAGGTATGCCGACTTAACCTGGTTAGCGGAACAAAACTTTAGTTTTCCGCATGACATGGAGGCTCAAGGAGCCGTTCAGTTTTTGGAATTGAAGGGACGCGTATACCCTGCTCTAGTTAGGGAATTTTACGCTAATTTTAGATACAAGGATGGCAAATATTGGTCCATGATTTCCGGTAATCTGTTTGAGATGAGTGAGGATTTATTTCTGAATGTTGGAGGTTTATCGTCGTCTGGTTTTGGAATAGGGGACTGTTCTTGGGTCAAGGACAATTTTGATCCCGTTGATGTGTATAAGTCATTCCTTCGGGGCCCTCATCTGTATATTCAGGGTCAACTGACCAAGGCAGGGTCACTTTCTGTTGAGAACAGGTTATTGCATTATGTTATTGCTTACATATTAGTGCAGCGGAACACTAATCATGCACAGCCTACTGTGAATGATTTGCGTTTCATGTACGCTGTAAAGAATAACGTGATGATCAATTGGCCTGAGGAGATTCTGAAAATCATGAACAGCGTTTCATTGTCTCAGTCCAAGCTGCTCCCGTATAGCATTTTCATATCCCGCATTGTTGATTATTTGCGCATTGACATTTCTGATACCATCATTACTGAGTACACTGATAAAGATCACTTGGTGGGTGAGAGTCTCAGGAGCAATACGAAGAACGTCAGATTGCCTACACCGACAACAAATTTCAGGAGCTGAGGAACATGATTCAGTCTACCGCTGAGGCTCAGAATGCCATGTTTTGCTAAGAATTTCAGAAGCTGTCTGTGCTTATCAGGGGAGATCAGAACACTGCTATGCCTGATGATCAGGCTGACT
>NW_017720488.1:98989-104567 GCF_001865875.1 Lupinus angustifolius | reverse complement strand
TCTCTTTACTGTTTTCAATCGATTAATTTGTATATTGGATTCAATTGATACATTCTGTTCATTTGCTGTACTGGATGCTATTCTGATATACAATCTGTAAGCTCTGTATTCGTTCCGTTATCGGTTAACTGTTCTGCAATTAATCATTTTCTGTAATAGCTTACTGTTTGTGTTTAATCGATTAAAATTGTTGTATTATTCGATTATCCTGTTTCTGTTAATCGATTATAATTGTTTCTGTTAATTGATTAAAACTGTTTTTTTTGTTAATCGATTAATATTGTTCAAATAATCGATTATCTTCCTTCATTAATCGATTAAATAGGGTTGATTCAGCATTAAGTGTTGAATTTTGAAAAGCGGTAGTTCTAACCACAACACCTATTCAACCCCCCCTTCTAGGTGTATTGTAACCACTGATACCTAACAATATTTGCACTTGCTTTTGTTATGTACACTTAGGTATTTGTAATTTTCTCCTTAGCTGATGCATAGCATATATAGACAATTATTAGTTTGAATGATTGGATTTTTGCTTGAAAATTGCAATTATTCATTTATGCTTAAATGTGATGTGTTGCACTCCTTTGTGTTTTACTTATATTATTTAATTTTGATGTAGATCTAATTATGCATTGTTAAATTATTAAAAGGTGTTTAACTATCTCAATAACCTATGAAACACGGATTCGTCAAACACTCTCACGTGTCGGTGTCCGACACGTATCCGACACGGATACACTCGGATTCGCGAAAGATACGTATCTATAGAGTATCCAAAAATTAAAAAAATAAAATAAAATACATAAATATTAAGACACGTGTTCGATTCGTTTTCAATAAAATATATGATATATGGATTCGTTTTCAGTAAAGTATATGATATATAGATTCGTTTCTAATAAAACAGGATAAGATAGATTCGTTTCTTATAAAACATGATAAAATATATTCGTTTCCAACAAAACATGATAACATAGATTCGTTTTCATTAGAATAGGATAAAATATATTTGTTATGGAGGGCAATGATTTTAGGATAGATTCGTTTTCATTAAAATAGAATAAGATAGATTTGTTATGGAGGACAATGATTTTAAATTTCCATATTTTTTATTTTGGATATTTTGATTTACACTTATAATTTTATCATATTTTATGTGTTTTTATTATTTTATATGCGTATCCCTGAACGTATCGTATCTTGTATTTTGGAAAAAATACGTATCGATGTATCGGATACGTATCATATCCGACACACATATCAGTATCCGTGCTTCATAGTCAATAACTATTTATGAAGTTGCAACTTTTTAAATTACACTATATCAAATTTAAATACCTTAACACACAATTCTATCTATTACAAATTTACAATATACTTTCTGGATGGTCCAATATGAGGAGGTGGCTTGGAGTGTCTCTGGGTGTAATAGGAGAGAAGGTTGTGAATGAGATAAGTTTTTATGAAAAAAAATCTTTTTCCTAATCTTGCCACTGTTTTGATGAAGACATTAAGATCATTAAAAAAGAAAAAAAAAGAAAATATTGAAGACAAGCTTCATAAGCTCAAGATTTTATAGTCTTCTAAGTTAGATACTTCTATCCTAAATCTTTATGCATACTAGTACAATGCTCAAAGTGAAAACTGTTTTTAAACTATTTGAAAACTTAGTGTCAAAAGAAATTAATTTTCAAAATGACAACTAACAGGTTACTTGATCTGAGTAACAGATTACTGGACCTAAGTAACAGGTTACTTGAACTGTATAACAGTGAGTAACAGGTTACTAGGTGTGAGTAACAAGTTAGCCAAACTAAGTAACAAGTTATCAAGCAAAAATGATGCAGAGTAACCGATTACTCAATTGGGCAGTGAATTTTGGTAATCAGTTACTAACGTAGTGTAATCGGTTAATGAGAGTTGTTATACCAGATTTTCAAATTCAAACTGAACAACTTTCATCCAAAATGAATGTATTTCATTCCAAATGTCTCATACCTTTCACTTGGTGTATGATGGTTGGTTGGAAGCCTATTTAAAGGCCATGGAACACCCAATTCGTGACAGTCAAACTTTCATACAATTTCTACACCTTGTTCTTGCAACTTGAGTTTTAACTTTTAGAGTTTTAACTTGATTTTAACTTTCATACAATTTCTTTACTAAGACAACCATCACATCAGTGGCGGATCTAGGACCCACTTCTAGGGGGTGAAAGTTATAAAAAATGGAGTATTAATAAATTTGATTGGACTAACTGATTCAACCTAGAAAGGACACCCAACTAGTTTCACTTGCTCATTTGACCGCATATGAACCAAAACCAGTATGGATATGTTCGATTTGGCTATTTTGCGTATAAAACTGGTAATTCGATCTATCTAACTTGTTTGTTCAGCTGAAACAATTATTTTTTTAAATTGACTTCTAGTCAGGATAAGGAATCTTATGCTTTAACTTATTTATGTTTATGTTTGTTATAGTCAAATCATAAAAAATATGTTATTTGACGATGTTTTCAACTTATTTGTGACATTTTATTATCGTAAAACTTTGAGTAAATTACACTGATACACATTTAGTTTTAGTGAAATTATACAAGTTATCTCTATCTTTTTTAAACTTACACAAATCACCGTTAATTATATACATTACATTGACTAATCCTGTGTGAGAGATAAGTGTAACTTCTTAAACTAAAAATGATGACGAATGTAATTAAGTTAAACAAAATAAGTATATTGTGAGGACAAATCCAAATAGTATAATAGTTAATGTCTATTCATTATATTGGTTAGTTACAATATATTATAAGATGATATGATTATTGTATGTATATAATAAGGGGTGATTTGTGTAAGTTTGAAAATTGGAGCATTGATTTGTGTAAGTTTGAAAAATGGAGCGGTGATTTGTGTAAGTTTGAAAAATGGAGTGGTGATTTGTAGGGATGGCAAAAAAACCCGTACTCGTGGGTACCCGCGGGTAAAACCCGTACGGGCACGGGTCACAAACGGGTACCCGCGAGTATTATAAACGGATTTTCAAAAATAGTCGTAGTACATATGGACGGGTACGAGTATTATGGTATCCATGCCCGCGAGTACGAGTTATTTATATGATTAATATATTATATCTAATTAAAATAAAAAGTACAGTATTCTAACATTCGTTACACTATGTAT
This sequence comes from Lupinus angustifolius, assembly GCF_001865875.1. NCBI lineage: Eukaryota > Viridiplantae > Streptophyta > Magnoliopsida > Fabales > Fabaceae > Lupinus > Lupinus angustifolius. The sequence goes on along the minus strand of NW_017720488.1, from coordinate 101,379 downwards.
ATTTTTTCTTTTACTTTGTTTACATATTTCATTGAGTTTGGTGGTAAAACACCCTACAAGTATTATTACATGTGTAGAAACACACATGTTTTACAAAGAAAATATGTACTTTTTGTTAAGGAAATGAGAACAAAAAATCACACCAATAGAAAACACCAATAAATTTAGCATTTTTGTCAAATATTCAATCAAAATGTACAAAAATAATTAAGTTTCATCTCATTTGAAACATAATAGAAGTAAAAAGTTAAAAATTGCTTTATAATATAGGAAACCCGCGAGTACCCGTTGTACCTGCGAGTACCCAGAAATACTCACAAATACCCGCATATGGGTACTCGTATAGGTACAGACAGGTATGGGTAATGTTCTCCTATTTTGAAACGGGTAGCGGATAGCTACTACCCGTGCCCGCCCGTTGCCATCCCTAGTGATTTGTGTAAGTTTAAAAAAATAGAGCGGTGTTTGTGTAATTTCACTAAAACTTTAGAAATGTTAGTGTAATTTACTTTAAAACTTTTTGTTAGTTATTTAATTAGTATTTGTAATAACAGTATTTTTAAATTGGGGTATAAAATTAGTAAATAATATTAGGTAGTATTATCAAACTTCAATTTTTTTAAGATATTGTGATTTAACTGGTCTAACTAGTAACTTGTAAATTTTATCATTAACCAAATAATCAATCGAGTTGATAACTAATTCTAGTATAAAAATAATGATTAAGTCATGTAAAATTTTATATAACAACCGAGTGATATTAGTACAATTTATATAGCCAAAACATGCAATAAATTTTAACTATAAATGTATTATATAGTATAAAAAATTGAGGGTGCGCATTTGTACACTTTCGGACATGAATGCCTTCGTCCATGCTTGACATAAGTCTTATTATTAATTGAGCAAGTAAGGATATTTTTGTCCAAATGTTAGGGAAAACATTGCTAAAATGTTCATATTAGAAATTCATAATTTCTAATTAAGGTGAGTATCATATATTTGATACAATGATATCGTCTATTTATTTCGGGTGTTACATTATAAGTGATCTAATTACTGCACCCCATAGATTTCTAAAAGATGATAACAAATATGAGCTTAATGGATGAATGCCCATTAGGTTAACCTATATGGGATAATGGGAACCCTATAAGTTAATGCATAAGGAAGGTTATGGTTCCCAACACAGCAAATCAAATTCAGTTTTCTCCTCTCCCCATCAGAGTGAAAACGCAAGTCCAAAGAGGAATCAATGATTTGGTTGAGGAAGACTATCATACCAAAATCCATATCAGAAAACGTAGATCATAGGAGTACATCCAGGAACATGGATTCAGGTATGACACTGCACCATTTGTTTCATATAAGTGTGTGAGAATCATGAGATTCAAGATCCTAGGATTGATATTTCACAAATTATAAGGAATTCTCAACAAGTGGTATCAGAGCATATGTTCTGATTTTTTTTTTATTCTCCATTAAGGGTGTTTTCCCAAATCTTGTATGAACCCTAATTTTAATTTGGGTATTACTGAATTATGCTTCCACTATCATGTTCTAAATATTGGGAATATTGAATGAAATGTTTCCGCTGTAACTACTACATAATGTATATTTATGCATGTGAATCTGTTTGTTTTAATATTGAGGTTTGCTTATACCACTTGCTTCATGCTTTTAAATATTTTTGTAATTACATTTCATCTCATCATTGATATGTATAAGTCATTCCCATTCTAAAGACTCTAAACTACGATGGACTAAATCATTTAGATACAAGTGTTGAAGTTTGTCTACCTGACTTTTATGTCAAGAGTTGTAATTTTAAATTCTTCTTGTTTCACTATGTTTTTCTATGAGATAATACTTTATTTTATGTTTCTCTAATCTTGATTGTTGTAGAACTTTCATGATATACATGAATTATATGTTCTGCACTTTATTGATGTACATAATTTCTGCACTAACGTGAATGCAATTGAAATATGTGCATTAGGCACAATTTTTGTTCTGATTTTGCACTAATATAAGTTTTGTTCTTGTGAACATTTGGATTAAATATGTTTTTTTATAATGGATCCATAATGTTTTTTTCCTTTTCTGTGGTAATTATTTTGATTAATTGATGCAATATGTTATCAAAGTAACCTCTATTGTGGAAATTAATTGAATTAAACAGATGAGTATAAGATTATTTTTGCGAATTGTGTCGGTCCAAAGGAATACACAATTTGGCCAAATAATAACATACATGTGATGATAAATATGTAACAATTATAAAGTTTTTTTTATGTGAAAAATAGTCGCTCCAAAGAAAGGCTGTTGTTTGATAGAACTAATTGTTGATATTTGATCATTACATTGAGAGTATCACTTACAAATTAATT
>NW_017720488.1:86192-98889 GCF_001865875.1 Lupinus angustifolius | reverse complement strand
AACATGTTATTAATTTTTTGTTATGTGGATTCAATGTCTTTTACCAATGCTGCAAATTTTTCTGCTCAAATCAATAATATCTCATTGCCGAGTGAAACAAACTTTAAGGTCTGGAAGGAAGACGTAGAAATTATTCTCGGTTGTATGGATTTGGAACTAGCACTTCGTGTGGACAAATCCATTTCCACTACAGAAAACCTCGATGAGGCTAAAATTGAGAAATGGGAACACTCTAATCGAATGTGCATGATGATCATGAAACGCTCTATTCCAGATGCGTTTCGGGGCTCTATGTATGAGGCTGAAAGTGCAAAGAAGTTCCTTGAAGAAATAGAACAATTCTTTGCCAAAATGAAAAGGCGGAGACGAGTAGACTTTTGGCTAAACTCATCTCCATGAATTATAAAGGTAAAGGGAAGAGTACATTATGGAGATGTCTAATCTCGCATCAAAACTCAAGTCACTTAAGTTAGAGCTTGGTGATGACCTGCTCATGCACTTGGTTTTGATCTCTCTTCCTACACACTTTGGGCAATTCAAAGTGAGTTATAACACTCAGAAGGACAAATGATCCCTTAATGAGCTTATATCTCATTGTGTTCAAGAGGAAGAGAGGTTGTAGAGAGATAAGGCTGAAAGCGCTCACTTGACTATGACCCCTCAAAATAAGAAAAGAAAGAGCAATAAGGGTGCTGCGAAAGGGCATTCCCAGTAAAAGAAATTGAAGAGTAATGAGGAATTTACATGTTACTTCTGTAAGAAGTAAGGACACATGAAGAAAGAGTGTCCTAAATATGCCTCATGACGTATAAAGAAGGGTAAATTTATCACTCATGTTTTTTCTAAAATTAATTTGGCTTTTCTACCCAATGATACTTGGCGGGTAGATTCTGATGCTACTACTTACATTAGTATCACTATGCAGGGTTGCCTGTGGAGTTGATGGTCAACTGATGATGAAAGATTCATCTTTGTGGGTGACGACAAAATGGTTGCAGTTGAGGCTATTGGAACATTTAGATTATGTTTAAGAACTGATTTTAATTTGGATTTATTTGAGACATTTGTTGTACCGTCTTTTAGGCAAAATTTAATTAGTATTTCTAGCTTGGACAAATTTGGTTTTTCTCGTTCTTCTGGAAATAATAAAGTTAGTCTCTATCAAGATTCAAAAGTTGTTGGTTCTGGTTCTTTAATTGATAATTTGTATATACTTTATGTTTCCAATTCCACTAATAAAATATTGCAAACAAATTCACGTGGTACAAAACGAAAATTAAAAGAGAATTTAGCCATCTTATGACACAAGCGTTTAGGTCATATATCTAAGCAAAGAATTTACTTGTGTCGGATGAAATTCTTGACCCTTTAGATTTATCAGACTTTGAGGTCTGTGTTGAGTGCATAAAGGGAAAACAGACAAACAAAAGGAAATTAGGTGCCGAAAGAGCTAAAGATGTCTTAGAACTAATACATACGAATATATTGGTCCTTTCCCTATGACTTCCTAGAATTGACAACATTATTTTATTACATTCATAGACGATTATTCTAGGTACGACTATCTATATCTTATACATGAAGTTGAACTTCAACTTGGAAAGAAAATTAAGGTTTTCAAATCTGACCATGGTGGTGAATACTATGGCAGATATGATGGATCATGAGAACAACGTCCAGGGCCATTTGCGCTTTTCCTTAGACAATGTAGAATTGTTACGCAATACACTATGCCAGGCAAACCTAGCATGGATGGTGTTGTTGAGCGACAAAACTGAACTCTTAAGGATATGGTGAAAAGTATGATTAGTCATTCTTCCTTACTAGAGTCTCTTCGGGGGGAAGCTTTAAAGACTGTAGTTTACATCCTTAATAGGATGTCAAGTAAAACAGTTAACAAAACCCCATACGAGCTTTGGACTAATAAAAGACCAAGCTTGAAACACTTGCACATTTGGGGTTGTCCAGCTGAGGCGCGACCTTATAGACCACATGAAAGAAAACTAGACTCTAGAACTGTTAGCTGTTATTTTCTTGGCTATGCTAAACGCTCTCGGGGCTATCAATTTTATGATCCCACTTCAAGACTCTTTTTTGAGACAGGAAATGCAAGATTTCTTGAGGAAGTTGATTTTGGGAAGGAAGAGAACATAAGGAATGTTGTCTTTGAGGAAGAACCTGTCACTAATAGTGAACAAGTTCTTGTGCCTATTACCATTCAAGGAATAAATTGGGTAATAGAAGATAATGTTCAGAATATTGTCCTTAAGTCAAGTGCGTTAATCGATTATCATCATTCTTTTAATCGATTAAATTGGGGTAATTTAGCATTAAGTGTTGATTTTCGAAAAGCGGATATTCTAACTGCTACACCTATTCAACCCCCCCTTCTAGGTGTATTGTAACCACTGATACCTAACACGGCCTTATAGACCGCATGAAAGAAAACTGGACTCTAGAACTGTTAGCTGTTATTTCGTTCGCTATGATGAACGCTCTCGGGATTGATGCCATGAAGGTTGAGATGAAGTCTATGCATGATAATGACGTTTGGGATCTTGTCGAATTACCTGAAGGTGCGAAACCTATTGGTTGCAAATGGATATTTAAAACCAAGAGGGATTCAAAGGGTAATATTGACAGATATAAAGCTCGTCTAGTAGCTAAAGGCTTCACTCAGAAATAAGACATTGATTATAAAGAAACCTTCTCTCCAGCATCTTCGAAGGATTCTTTTAGAATAATATTGGCACTAGTGGCTCATTTTAATTTAGAGCTACATCAGATGGATGTTAAGACTATATTTCTTAATGGTGACATTAAGGAAACGATCTATATTGTGCAACCAGAAAACTTTGTGTCAGTTGGCTCAAAGTCTATGATATGCAAATTAAAGAAATCCATATATGTGCTTAAACAAGCTTATCGTCAATGGAATCACAAATTTCATTAAGTTATTACCTCATATGGTTTTGAGGCAAATAAAGTTGAAGTTTGTGTATACCATAAGTTCAGTGGGAGTAAATTTATCTTCCTGGTATTATATGTCGATGATATACTGCTTGCTAGCAGTGATATGGGACTATTGCATGAGACCAAGAGATTTCTAACGAAGAATTTCAAAATGAAAGATTTTAGGGAAGCTTCTTTTGTATTAGGTATTCGGATACTGAGAGATCGCTCTCAAGGTATCCTAAGGTTATCACAAGAAAGCTGTATAGGTAAAGTCCTAGATAGATTTGGCATGAAAGACAGTAAACCAGGGGATACCCCTATAGCTAAGGGAGACAAGTTTAGTCTCGAACAGTGCCCCAACAATGACCTTGAAAGATACGAGATGCAAAAGATTCCTTATGCATCTGTAGTAGGAAGTCTAATGTATGCTCAAGTTTGCACACGTCCCGACATAACATTTTTTGTGGGAGTTTTGGGAAGATGTTTGAATAATCCTGGAATACATCATTGGAAGGCAGTCAAATGTGTTATGCGTTACTTGAAGAGAACAAAGGAGTATATGCTCATGTATCGGAGGTATGAGAATTTAGAGATCATTGGATACTCTGACTCCAATTTTTCTGGATGTCTAGACAACAGACACTCCACATCTAGATATGTGTTTATATTGGTTGGATGTGCTATCTCTTGGAAGTCTACGAAACAGACGCTTATAGCTCCTTCAACCATGGTTGCAGAGTTCATGGCTTGTTGAAACATCAGACCATGGCATATGGTTGCGGAATTTTGTCACTGGTTTATGTGTGGTCGATGGTATGGAAAGACCATTGAGAATTTATTGTGACAACAAGTTCACGGTTCTTTAATCCAACAATAATAAGAGTTCTAAGGTCGATGGTATTGAAAGACCATTGAGGATTTATTGTGATAACAAGTCCGTGGTTCTTTACTCCAACAACAATAGGAGTTCTACAAAGTCAAAATTCATTGACATAAAGTTTCTGGTTATTAAAGAAAGTGTTCAAAATGAATAAATTTCCATAGAACATATAGGGACAAATTTTTTGCTAACTGATCCACTGACTAAGAGTTTGGTACATAAAGTTTTTCATGAGCATGTTGCTCATATGGGTGTTGTTCCTTATGATACCTTAGTTCAGTGGGAGTCTATATGTTTTATATTTTGCTTTGGATGTTATATAAAGTTTTTTATGCATAATAAAGTTGATGGTTTATTGTTCCATTTTGAAATTGTGCATTGTAACTATTGTGTTGCAATTAAAGACTTTGGATGGATCTCATTAAAGAATAAAGAATGACCAGTTGGAAATAGAAATGTTTGAGATCACATTGCATGAAATTTCCATGTCACTCATCCATATTTGATCTATGTCATTGAATATATTAATATGGTGATCATCGTGGTCGATTCACGCTTGCATGTGAAGAAAGTCGATGTGGTTTCATAGTTGATATATGAGATGAACCAGATTGTATTAAGGAGAAGTCTAAATGTAAACAACATACGGATGTGTGCCTAAAGAACCTATGATATAATTGTATTAGGAAGATATGAAGCCCAACTGGGAGATTGTTAGAAATTCATAATTTCTAATTAAGGTGGACATCATATATTTGATACAATGATATCGGCTATTTATTTCAGGGGTTACATTATAAGTGATCTAATTACTGCACCCCATAGATTTCTAAAAGCTGATAACATATATGGGCTTAATAGGTGGATACCCATAAGGTTAACCTATAGGGGATAATGGGAACCCTATAAGTTAACTCATAAGGAAGGTTATGGTCTCCAACACACCAAATCAAATTCAGTTTTCTCCTCTCCCCATTAGAGTGAAAAAGCAAGTCCAAAGAGGAACCAGTGATTTGGTTGAGGAAGACTATCATACCAAAATCCATCTCAGAAAATGCAGATCGTAGGAGTACATCCAGGAATATGGATTCTGGTATGACATTGTACCCTTTGTTTCATATATGTGTTTGAGAATCATGAGCAGGTTAGGATTGCGTTTATGAATGGCAATAGAGCGGGTTAGGATCGCGTTTGTGTTTACCCCATCCCGAACCCAAAATCCAAAACCTGACTCGAATTATGCGGGGTTTAAAATAATGATACCATTCTCGAACCCATCAGGGTTCGAGTAACCCAAACTCGATGGGAAGCCACCCAAAATATGCATTTATTTATATGTGTTTTATATATGTATTTATATATAATTATATATATTAATCGTGTTCTGAGCAGGTTCGGGTAGGCTATCAATATACTAAATCTGAAAGTTGAACTCATGTAAAATCTGAACCCAATCACATCAGGTTTTCATTGTTAAATTCGGGTTGAGTTCGGGCGGGTCCCTACAGATTCGGTTTCCCTACTCATGTTAAAAAACCCCATACTAGAAAAAGAAGGTGGAAACATTGCCAAGTGGTCCCATCGTCTTCAGCCTCCAGATATGGTTGCTAATAGACGCCGCCCAGATAGAGTTACAATGAACTATGGTCAGACATCAATTTTGAGAGGGAGACAAAGACGTCTATCATTGTACTCTAAGAAAGAGAGAGGTGAGAAATAGGGTAGATTTATATATTATTTGGTACGAGAGAAAGAGAAAAGAAAAATAAGAAAAATTATAGAAATAAATTCTTGAATGACAAAAATATCCATACACAAAAAAGAATGAAAAAATATTGTATTACTAATTAAAATTTTATGATACCACTTTAAAATTTATTGTAAAAATTATATTACTCTAACTTTAAACAATATTTATGAAGTGAAAAATATAAAAAATAAATGGTGGAAAAATGTGTGTAAAAATAGATAATAACATAATATAGAGAGTAATTAAATGGTTGATTTTGTCATTTTACAATTTCTCTCAGTTTCTCCTCACATATGTAGAGAAAATTTTTTGGTGAATCCCATGTATTTTTTATTTCTCTCATTCCTTACTCTCTTCTCAACCAAATGAGGGAGAGATTCACTTTCTCTATAACCTCTCTACCTTCAACTTCTTTCCTCTCTTTCTCTACTCAATCAAACTGAGGCTAAGGAAAGAAATGGAGTTGGTTTGAGAGGGTTTCCGGTGGTAGGAGTGAGAAATAACTAAAATGGTTAGAACACACCTATTGTTCAAACATAATTCAATAAAAAAAAGTGAGGATATTTTTGTCCAATAATTTTGGTATAATATTCTAAGATACCTCTTCATAAAAAGGAAGGACTCATGTTAGCAAATCCAAAAAAAAATTAAATATAACACTTATTTCATAACCTTTTCAAGTATCTACATGGGACAGCCAACATTCACTATCTCAGTGTTATTTGCATTAACTTGGAGAATGGGCTCACAACCATGTTTGGAAATTTTGTCATTGATAGGCAGACAAGCATCAAGTTTTCTTTAGCCCAAACTTACTGCACACACACCGTAGGTGGTCTCTGCATAGATGAGTCTTGTAATTTGACCGATGGAGCATGGAGAGAGATTTAGGATATGTTTGTGAAATAGGCTTTGAAAAGAAATACACTTAGGAAATACACTAAAACCTTCTATTTTCATTTTTCTCCAAAATTCAACTTGGAAACAAAAGTTTAAACAATTTTAGCTGCACAATAATTCAGTATCATGGTGCTCTATTTTTTTTATAAGAATAAACATGTGTAACAATTCTTATTGATAAGTTATGTTACATATACTAATGTTTTTATTGAAAAACTACATTACATACACTTACCTAATAATACTGAAAATTTGTCCGTTTAAGCTGTATTTTGCATTGGGTTTTTAATTAAACATTTTTATGAGAGCTGGGATCAGAATTTGTGTAACTCAAAATTATTTAACAAGTTCCTCCGTAAATATACAACAACAATCAAGTCTTTATCTCACTGGGTAAGGTCAACTAGATGAATAAAATGACGTCAATATGTTCTATCATAAATCATGTTCATTGACTAGATAACATACAAGGAACAAGATGAAAGTCATTCTAGTTTTATCACTAATCTGTGTAAGTTTGTAAGAACCACTTAAAGTGTATTCCTTTTCATACTCACTCAGTTTCTATTCTTTTCATATGCAAGACTTATCCTAAAATCTTGTTGATTTATCAGAGTTTCCTGTTCTACGGCATCTGCCTTCGTTGCTAGTCCATTGTTAGCAAAGAAGTGAATATTTGACAGTTATGATTTAAGCATATCGATAGAACAAAAGATTGAAACAAAGGGAGAAACTTTAGGCACATGTAATAATTGTATTAATATAACCTGACAACTGTATGTAGTTTAAATTGTCAAATAAATTACACTTGAAAGCGAGACAAAATCCGCAAATAAAATATCTCAATACCTAGTCAAGTACAAAGTCTTAGCAAATAGCATCCAGAAAATGTAAAGGAAAAACCTGGGGAGGCAGAAGCTATGTAAATCATTTACAAAGACAATAATTATAAGATGAAGGGTTGAGCAAGATATACCAGTTACTGCATGCAAAGTTTTGTTAGTTTATGGCTTCCAGCCAAAACCCATATTGTCATCTAGATCATTGTTAAAGAAAGAATTTTCTGTGAATTCATGGGCAATATCCTGAACCATATCCTGCAGATGTTGATTTTGCGGCATATTAGATGTTCTCTGGTTGAACCCATTGTTGCCATCAGCTTGTGCAGAAGAATCACTGTTTGAAATCGCCTTGAAGCTGTTACTCCTAGAAACAGGCTCGCTATTTCCGGACATAAGGGCAGAAGATCCAGACATGGATGGAGTGTGGCCTCCAAAACCTAATCCATTATTGGACATATTATTCCCATTTGCACTGGGCCCACCAACAACAGACTGTGGTTGAACTCCCCCATTGTTGTTATTTGACATATCCTGCAGAAGTTGCTGGATGAACTGCTGTTGCATAGCTTGGTTTCCTTGGGATCCCTGAGAATAATTTTGTACAGGCAAGCTATTTGCACTTAGTGAGCGCTGTTGAAGCTGCGGGTGCTGCAGCCGGGGAGGTAGATGATGGTGACTTGGGAAACCCCTACTGTTAGAATTTTGTATTGACCCTGGAATTAAAGCAGTAGCAGTGCCATGCAATGATGAAGAGGGACTCTGGTTCAATTGATTGAAAGAAGATCCTTCTCTCTGAAGTGGGCCAGGGCTTGAATTCATCGAGTTTTGCCTCATGAGAATATTCTGATAGTTGGACAGTTCCAAAGCAGCTTGTGCTGACCCACTCAAAGTACCACAATTAACCATATTATGATTATTGTTTACTTGGTTGTTCAATCCTGGATTCAATGTCATCAGCTTATTAAGTGTATTTCGATCAGTTGGCAGACCTTGAACATTCGCTAGCTGTTCCATCTCATGCATCTGGAGCTTAGCCGCAGTTGCAAATTGAGGATAATTTTTCAAGCTCTCTGCATGTCAGTATCGGGTCAGTATTCAAAGCAAGATTTAAAATCCAATTCTGAACACCTAAAAACCAAAATAGCTTCACACAACTAAAGATTATGAGACCAGCCCACAAGAGAAGCATATCTAGAAAGGAAAAAAGAACAATTACGACAGCCATACTGCCACAAGCTCAATATATGAAAAATATGACAAAGATATAGCCATATAGTGTAATATGGTAATAATACTGCATGAGTATTACCAGTTGGCCCAACTTTGTGCTCTTTACATATGTCAATCAGATCTTTCATGCTATTGACAACCTCAGAAATCTGTCAACAATTGCAGAAGGGTTGATTATTATAAATAAGAAAGAAATTGAGTTTTCTCTGCGTTACTCAACGGAAACACAATGTAAATTTTAATAATGTACCTGCAAGAATCTCACATATCTTTTGGAAAGACCCAACTCGTTTAGCGATTGTAATTCCAAACTCTTCGCAAGCTGTCGCCCAGCTGTCAATACCCTGATGTAAAAGAAACGTTAAATCTTAAGCCTTAGTACAATCACAATTTTTTGAGCGTGTAGCAACTAACTCCTAAGGATTATAAACATATAATAGATGTAGATCATATATTTTAAACTATAAATATACTGCTCCTATTAACTTGAGAAATGTAACATAGGTTGTTTTAATCAGATACTTTTTAACCACATTACCCTAAAATAATGCCCCACGAGAGATTGACACAAATGATTAGACAAGAAAGATTGAAGTAAAAAATTCAGTAGTACAGTGCTGTGAGATCGTCATAGTCTTGTCAACAGACATAATTTTGCCCAACTCTCAATTAAGCCTCATTGTAAATGTTACAAAAAGGGTGGCCCGGACCTCATAGTCTTGTTACAAAATGACTTGCAATATTACTTTTCTTTCTTCTATCCTTGTGAGTATTTCAGTATTCGGAAAAGCCTATTTTGTGCTCAGAAAAACTAATAATCAAAATGTTCAGAAAAGAGCCTTCAACTGAAGTAGCTTGAGCAAATATTAAGCAAAACCAACACGTGCCAAGCGAAAAAGGGCTCCAAGGCCACAATGTTTTATGTGACTACAACCTTAACACATATAGCTTCTATTAAACATAGATACAAACACACAGATAGAGTATCCAATCATAATGGAGAAATAGGAAAAACATCATAGTTTGCTTTATATTATCCTGCCAGTGGTTTTCTTCAACTATCTAGACAATAAAGGGAATACATCATTACTAGATAACAGCACCTTCACATAAATCATGCAATCATAATAGAAGTGATATTTGTGATGTCAATCAATGAGGAATAACAATGCATTAACTCACATATCGCTATTTGCTTGCAGGTCTCGCTGAGACACCCCATCTGACCCACTTTCAGCAATTGTACTCTGGCATTTTTCAGCTACTTGAACCAACTGGTTGACCTGCAAAATAGTAAATTATAAGAACTGGCTTAAAATCTAAAGCCTCTTTTCATACCACTAAATGAGAAAATGAGTTGCGCATTAACAAAGTAAAGATTTTTTACACTACACATCATCCGTTATTCATGGGTTACCGATCGTTGGTTTCAACTATGTTGCATAAATATGGTACAATAAGGGGAAAATCCAAAGTTTCCAGCCCAAAATGACAAAACTTTGGAACAATTCACACCAAAGTAGTGCACAAGAGTGCCAGTACCCAGTACATAACCGATACAGGTATTTCACCATCTTTCAAGTACCCATGCTACATAGACTATAAAGTCACAGTTCAAATGAATGATGGATAGTGATTTGACAGTGTAAACAATGTAAAGTATTTTATACTGTCAGTGCACACCCATTAAATTCATAATTATAGAGTTCACTATCCCAAATGTAGTTAGAGGTTCTAAGAGGAAGCTAGAGTGCTATACAACAGAAGGGGCCTGCACCAATTGGTATTCCAGATGAGGCTCCTACATTTAGCACACCTCAACAAATAAATAATATTAGGAGGCATTCACCAGCTGCCTTGTAGTGCTTTCTTTCAGGTGTGGTGCTAGCACTTAATGCTTTAGTGAATTTCTAGAACTGTTTTAAATGGCTGATAAAAGTAAACACCTCAAAAGCCCACACAAGAGAAATAACACAGCAACGCAGCATGCATACAATGATGCAAGGAGTTATTATATATTTAGTTAAATAAAATAGACACAACAAATGCAGTAAACACATGATGAGTTTGTTTAAAAAAGTATCCTCAACAAGCAAAGCAGACCACTCCAGCGGTCCCAAGCATATAAAGATTAAAAACTGGTTGCCAAGATGGAGGAAAGCCTTGCAAAAGTGTGCAGAATAATACCTGTGGTACAACCGACCTACGAAGAAGAAGTTCTTCATGACGCCTCGCACAGAACTCCCAAGATAATATCTGAGAATATTAACAAGAATTTAAGCAGGTAATTATGCATAAAAGGTTCAAATTGAATATATATTTAAATAAAGTAATGATTTTAAGACCTTCAGGTCTTGAGTAAATATGATACGAAGATGACCCTCGCGACTAACACGAAGCTGCTCATATACGCTCTCTTGAACTGCTTTAGCATATTCTAACATCATCATACCAGACTGAAATCTATATTCACGCGGCATGTCCAAAAACAACAGTTCATCGATCACTCCACTGCCAAATTTGATTTCATTAAGTCTAGGGAGTACTTCAAAAGTTGCCTCTGTTAACCAAATTCAGAATATAGACATTATTAGATTGACATGATTAGAAATTTTAAGCAGACATCTTCCTAGTGATGCAGTTTACAAGTACATTGAGAGTGAAAATGATGTATCATCCATCATAGCCCACTTACAATCACTCAGTTCCTAGTTTATTTCTGTTGCATTTGGATATACTAGTTTTCACTGCTTTTAAAATTTGAAGTTTGAACCAAAGATTAGTTTGAACAATTTAGAACGTGACTACTGACTAGTGGTAAGTATTGGTTGCACTGGGTGCATGTCATCGAAATGTTAACACATACAAAATAAATAAATAAAAAGTGACCCAGTACACGAGGCTTTCACCTAGTAGGGTCTGGGGATCATAGATGTACACAAACTTATCCCGACACATAGATAGACTATTTTCAAGATTTGAACCTGTGACCTTTTGGTCAATAAGCAGTAACCTTGATGTTGTGACGAGGCTCACCCGCTACTTACAACATAAATACAAATTGGAAATCCACATCAAAAATAAATTTCTATAGGCAGCTATTACAGAATAGTAAAATTAATATTCTCATTTTCTTACCAAAACCCTTTCCAGATTTGGAGCCACATATGTCGCACTGCCATGCATCCTAAACAATGAAATATCCACATCAGATTATATTAAATGTCAGGAGCAGCAATAAATTAAATGGGCTATACAGTGCAGACATAAAGTTGAGGGTCATTCTAAGCAAATGCAATTGTTTCAGATGTAACTTTTGTATTGAGGATCATTCTAAGGAGTTGCGGTCAATAACATGATAGGCTAATGGAATATAACTTTGAATGCATTACTGATCATCAACAAATATTAAGGCCATAGCTATCAAGAACGGCACAGACCAGAAGTTTTTACATATAAGATAAATAATATATAAATATTGTATTATTTTATATTATATATTAATGTGAATTTATATGATATTCTTGATTAATCATATTACAGACTAACATTAAGATGAATTTTGATATATATTATGTTATTGTATAATTAATGGTTGAGTTTTTTATTAGAAATAAGAAACTATATAAATACGTAAAATAAAGTAATGGCAATTGGAAAGCAGAACCTTCAACATTAAAAAACGCCCCATAAAATTAATACAAAATGGCATCGTTTGGAAGTAAAATGAAGCAAGGGACAAAAAAGGATGTTTTCGTTCTGGTTGTGTGGCTCATCATGGGCCGACTTTAAAACCCACGTGAAGGCTCAAAAGTGCAGCAACTGTTGGGGCTTTCAAACCCAGGGGTGGTGCTTCTTGAGGACAGGAGAGTATCGGCTCCCCCAAACGTTTTATTATATATATGTAAGTCTTTATATGTTATGTTATGATATTAATTATGGATCCTCTAGCCTAGTGGTCTCCTGATGCTCAATCCAACTTTGGAACTCGAGTTTGAACCTTGGCTGTGACTTTTTATGTCAGAAAGTATATATTGCACTACTGTTTTTTTAGAAATTGCACAATTTGACTAAAACTAAAGGAATGGGGTTTGGAACAGACCCCCATCACTGTTGCACTGCGATTGGTGTGTGTGTGTG